>NC_047509.1:44208689-44508689 GCF_902827115.2 Pseudochaenichthys georgianus
GTCAAACATCGAGCAATTTAAAATGACTTTGGTTAAATGCACAAGCTAATGTGGCATAGAATACAGTTATTCACATGTTCTATATCTGTATGTATCTGTCTTCCATTCGGCTAGTATCTTGTTAGCCAAAGTGTGTATATTTAGATGTAATTTAAGGTGTTCTAAAAGGTCCGCCTCTCATTTTCGCAGCCTTCGCCACGGAAAAGAGGGCGCAGTGGGCGGTAACAGGCTGAGGGAATTCACATTTAACTAAGATTTAATAGAAAACTGACATATTGAGTGGTCCATTTGTCTCTGAAGTAAATATGTGGCTATTACGTCATTATTACAATAAAAATAAAGATTAATTTAGCAAATATGCATATAAAAAAACAGTAGGTTTATGTTGTATTAGAGTATGATAAAGTATGTCCGCACACTCACCAGTTGGTGTCCGTGTTATCGTCTCGGACCTGGTTGTAAGCCTCTCTGCAAGCCTCTTTATCGATCTGGGTTGCCATTTTTCGTGTAGAAGTCAAACAGTCGCAGTGAATCAGTCCAAAGAGGGAGACTAGCCGCACAGTGATAAGAAGTCGCTAACTTGTACAGTGCATGTGATACATGAGAGGACTAAAGCTGATAACGGTTATAAAGGCTCCGGTCCAAATCACGACCACTGCACTGAACAACAGAGCCGGGGGGGTGCGGAGGGGCAGCGGGGCTTCGAGCAGCGAGCTTTAGTTCCTGGAGAGTGCTACTTTGTGGGCGTTGGTGATGCTCGACGATCAGGTTGGCAGCAGACAAACAGAGGAGAGCCCCAGACGCTGGATTCACCTTCTCCTGGGAATGGTCAGAGGAACGAGGCCCGCTGTGAAGGCAGACACCACACACACACACACACACACACACAGCTTCCTTTAGGGACTTTCAAAATAAAGCTGAGCGGAATTACAGCAGAGGAAAGAAAACACAGCTGTTTATTCACAACACATGCACAAATAACTTTGTATAGCACATACTAGAACAGTACAAGGGACACAGGGAGGTAAAAGGTGTGATAAGAACAATACAATAACATTAATAATGATCCCTCTCGATTAAAAAAAGGAAGACATAAGACAAAATGTATAAATACGAAACAATATTGAAACCTATCAAATAAAAAAATAAAAATCATAATAATAATAATAATAGTTAGAAGAATAACTAATACGAAAACATTTATTATTATTATAATAATAATTATTATTAAAATGTGTGCAGTCTTAGCATACTTAATTTTTCTTTTTTGCTGCACTGAATGGTATTTGTTTATCCACATTGGAAACTATAGAGTAAAGGAGAGAATGAAGTGTCAGTTCTTCTGCCAGCGTATGATCTGTGAACATTAAAGGACATGGTGGTGTGCATATATTCTATTAGATCGTTAAGATCATGTAAAATTCGGATTGTACAAATACTGTCAGGTCCATTAATTTCAAATATTTGGTTAATATATGTCATTACAAAACAGATGTGTACAGGTTATCTGCAGGATTGGGAGAGTTCCTTTACAAATATATCCTGTTGCAATCACTAGTTACCTGTACAAACAAAAATCAGTAACCTAATCTGAGCATCAAAATATAAAAGTAATGTAACCTGATTACTTTCTTTAATTTATGGACTACCTCAATATCAAATGCAAATAAATAAAAGAGAATAATTAGACAACTCACTGTTTTAATCTGAAGTCAAAACACCGGTTTTACATGGGCTAAAGTGTGTAGTATCTTGCTGAGTGCAGAGGTACTCAAATACACCAATTGTGTTTCAGTAATTTCGTCACAATTCATTGGATTTGTCCCTGAGGGTCAAATCATTTGAAAAACAAGCCTCCACACAGTACAACATTGTACAGCATTGTGCTACATGAAACATTTCAATATGTAGTTTTATTATACATATTGAATATAGTATAGGTAGGCCAAAAACACATGACTGTGGCTGGCTACTATACTCTTAAATAGAGTGCCACAGTGACGCGTCCTAAAACCTGGAAGTAAGCTGCGCATGGGTTCCTTCGACAAAAAAGCGATGCAATTTCTCCATAGGGTTTTGGAAAATATCTAATCGATAGATTTATGATCGAAAATGATAAAAGTAGGGTAGACATGTGGAGATTATCCGACTGAACAAAACATGATGCGTCTCTTGTGTCAACCACAGACCTTATTTCGAGCTATTTTCCAAAATCCTATGGAGAAATTGCATTGCTTTTTTGTCGAAGGAACGAACCCATGCGCAGCTTAATTCCGGGTTTTAGGACGCGTCACTGTGGCACTCAAACTATGCAAACTATAGTATATACAAGTACACAGCCGCCTGTGGTGTATTGAGGTTTAGTGATGAAGGGTGGGTCAGAGGGCTCCAGCCTGCAGACAGCAGGGCCAGATGTCTGCCCCTCCTGGGAGAACTGAGTCCAGCATGAGAGTCACTGATGATGACTGACAGTGATGAGGCCCAGCTGAGAGGACCACCATAGGCTGTACCATAGGGCTGTACCCGGGGGGAGCTCAGTCTCTCGGGGCTGTGTCTTCCTATATCATCCTGCCACCTGCTGGTCCCATCAACCCATCACCATATCTTGGTCACTAACAACATTCTCTGCATGATTTAGTTTATTGTATTTTGTTGTTGTTGTGACATGTAGTTTAGTTTACTTCTCTATAATCTGCACTATTTTCCTTCTACTCTCTTTCTTCTTGCACTCTTTTTATTTTTGAATCCGTTTTTTTGTTTGTTTTATGTCCTATATATTTGATGTTGCATTGTAGGAGGAGCTCGGGACTTCACTTTGTAATTGCCGTGTCTACACTGTAGCTGCTCAGCATATGATGATAAAGCCTTTGAATCTTGAATTGAATCTGTAATACCATAGCTGCAAAAAAGTACCCGATGACTCAGGTGTTAGTGATACAAAGTGTTTTAACAGTAAAGATACTAAGATAAGATGGGCCTTTATTGATCCCTGTAGGGACATTCAGGTGTTATAGCAGTAATAGAAAAAGAGAGAAACACAGGTAGTACACATGAGAATAAACACAGGGATATAAAGAATACAATTTATAAAGCAAAAAATAATTAGCATGCATTAAAAGAACGAATAGAAATAACAAAAGCTGAAAGAACATATACAGATCTCTTAAGCTGATGTAAATGGGCAGTCTGATTGTACAAATACAGCCTGTTGCGTGAGACATTATGTTCAGCAGAAGTCTCCACGTTTGCAGTCAACCAAAGTACTTTGTAAGACTCATCTTACTAGTTGTAAGGGACAGAAAACACACACAACCACATCGCACTGAGTTTGGCCTGGAGAACTGACCGTTTATTGCATCTGCGCATGCTCATTAGCATCACCACGTTTCTTTCACACTCAGGCACATTCTGATGATGTCATACACATGAACTGAAACATGACTTTGTTATTATACAAATATGTTTAACACTCCCACTCAAAGACATGTTGATGATAACTCTCTACAGTGGTACACATAATCCAAATAAACAAAAAAAACCTTCTCTAGCAGTGTTCAATTTTTACACCTGCAATTCATATTACTCCAAACAAATACCCTTTGAACTTGTCAAATGTAGCCTTTGTCAACGGCTTGGTTAGGACATCAGCTACCATATCTGCAGTAGGACAATACTGTATGTAATATATATCTTCCCCTCAGCATGTGCAGATCGTACAAAATGGTATTTGATGTCTACATGCTTGCTTCTCTGTCTGGATACAGGGTTTTTGGATAGAGCTATTGCTCCCTGGTTGTCCTCATATATCTTCACTGGTACATGTGGGCTGTTACGGTATACTCCTTTTAATAACTGTACAAGATACATGCTCTCTTGAGTAGGCTCGTAGCCGCCTAGAGCAGTGTTTCTCAAACTTTTTCATACCAAGGACCACTTAACCAATACAAAAACACTCGAGGACCACCTAACTCCACAAATATCCAAAAACACATCGTTTTTTACAAATCGCCTGAAAATGGTACAAACAAGTGGCAACATGTGTGATGAAGGTGTTTATCTGGGCTATATCATGCAATCGAAAGTGAAACTTAAGCTCGCTCCATTGCGGAGATATTCCCGCGAGAGTGCGAAAAACTTAAATGTATTTATTTATTTCAAATGTGAAATTTTACCAATATACTCACGGACCACTAGGGGGCGCTCACGGACCACCAGTGGTCCGCGGACCACACTTTGAGAAGTACTGGCCTAGAGTGACCAGACGTCCCCGTTTTCCGGGGACAGTCCCCATTTGTATTGGCCTGTCCCCGGTTGAAACTGTCCCCGGAAATGTCCCCGCTTTTTAATATACGTTAAAAACACATAGCAAGGTGAAATAAAACGTTTCATGTCAGGAAACACTGGGTAAACACTACAGACTGCGGTCAAGCCAGCCCCCACTTCGGAAAACACAGTCAAGTCAGCCCGCACGTTGTATTGCGGTGAGCGAATATCCTATGCATTACGGTAGAGGCCTGTAAAAACTGCCTTCAAAATAAAAGCGTTTACTCGGTCAATAACAAATATACCTAAAAAACACACCAAACATATTCATATATACTGGAGCTAAAATTAAGCAATATGTACTATATAAGGTGATAATGTAAAACAAACTACGTATAACTACCACATCCTAACTGAGTGAATGTAAAATGTAAGGATACAGTTATGAAGACATATCTGACATTTCCACTGGGTGACTAATTTCAATCGATGTTGACACCATCTCACAACACTCCTAAAATAACGTCCCCCTTTTTTCTTTAACAGTGAAGAAAATTGGATATGTTAGTGATATATTGACCGCAAAACTCAAAATGTGAAAATCTGGTCACCTTACGCTAATGCCATGTACTCAGCCTCACAGGTCGATAGCGCCACTGTTGGCTGCTTCCTACCTTTCCAGGATATAACTGGACCATTTTCAGTTAAGCTGAAACAATATCCAGTTGTGCTTCTCCTATCATTTTGATCGGCTGCCCAATCAGCATCACTGCATCCCTCAAGCTTTAGGCTTTCCTCACTTTTCTTGTAATGTAGCTCTTGGTCTATAGTACCCTTTAGATACCTCGACAGTTGTTTTGGTTCTGCTAAGTGTTGTGATAGTTTACTCACAATCCAGCTCAGATCAGGTCTAGTACCTGTCATAATGTATATCAAGCTACCTACTATCTCTCTGTATCCTGTTGAATCCATAACTTCACCCTCAGTGTCAAAATGTAACTTTGCTCGCATGGAGTTGACCTTGGTTTGCACTCTGACATGCCAAACCTCTCTAGCATCTTTTCTATGTGTCTCTTTTGATCTCCCCCTCACTCTGTGTAAAGTCGATACCTAGGAAGTGTTTAAGTTCACCCAAGTCTTTCATTTTAAACTTCCTCTTCAACGTCTCTTTGACATCACTGAGTGAGCCGTTGTTATTGGCCGCTATAAGTAGGTCATCTACCCATATCAACAGAATAACTCTTTCGTTCTCAGACTCTTGTCTGTAGACACAATGATCAGCATCATTTTGCACAAACCCATTCTCTGTAAGATGATCTGCAGTAACTTGTTCCAGTTTGGCCCGGATTGCTTTAAACCATACAATGACTTGTTAAGTTTGCACACTAAGTGTTCCCCTCTTTTGTATTCTGCCTCAAAACCTTCGGGCTGTTCCATATATAACTCACAGTCTATTGGTGCATGGAGGTAAGCTGTCTTCACATCCATTTGGTGCAGCATAAGATCCTCCTGTATAGCCGTCTGCATCAATGTACGTACAGAAGTCATATTTGCTGTCGGTGAAAAAGTGTCCTTGTAATCAATTCCCTCTACTTGACTATAGCCTTTAGCTACATGTCTGGCTTTCCTTCACTGCATATACCCAACGACCTCCCACTGCTTGCTTGCCCTTTGGCAGTGTGGTCAGACTGAAGGTCTCATTCTCTGTTAAAGAGTTCATCTCCTCTTTCATTGCATCAGCCCACATTTTTGATTTCTAGAGCATACAGCCTGCATGTATGTTCTGGGTACGTCATAAGCAACTCTTTAGAAATAATCTACATTTTCACCTTCATCATTACAATCAGCCTTACACTGATACTCCATTAAATATTCTGGAGCGTTTCTTTGTCTAGTGGGATAGCGTCGTGCACTCTCTCCCTGTTCTCTTTGAGTACCATCTGTCTGGATCTGACTCGCCTCAATATTCTCCTCACTATAGGACTGTACACCCACATCAGGCTCTCTCTGATTCTGGTTGACCATTTTTGTCCCTGCTGGTGTTGTGGGAATAGTTTCTCCATAAGTGTCAACATCCATATTATGAGTCTGACTATCTGCGCTACTCGTGGTGATGCATTTGACCAGCCTATGTTTCAGGACTTTCCCTGTCTCAGGATAAAATACTTGGAATGCTGTTGGGCTATATTTGTCGTATCCTACAAAAATACCCTTTGCACATCTAGAATCTAGCTTCTTCTTATCCTGCTTATACCCGTAGCATTCAGAGCTAAATATTTTTATGTTGGACAAGTTGGGTGTTTTGCCAGTAAAAACACGGTATGGTGTCTGCTCTAGACGCTTACAGTAACACCTGTTACGTATCTGTGCTGCTGTCTGTACAGCATATGTCCACAACTGCTTTGGGAGGTTACTCTCCAATAGCATGCATCGTCGTGACATCTCAAATAAGGTCCTCCAACCTCTCTCGGCAGTACCGTTCTGGTGAGGTGAGGCACTTGTCTCGTGCCTTATCCCTTTCGTACTAATTAAAGTTTGAAACTCATGCCCGGTGAATTCAGTACCGTTGTCAGATCTTATGCACTTAATGTGTCCATATGGAGCAGTATCCGCTATGAATTTTTCAGTAGCTTTTGCTGTATCACTCTTTGCTTTGATAAAGTAGGCAAAAATCATCCCACTATAATCATCAGTAAATGCTAATGCATATCTGTACCCGTCTTTATCTGCTGGTTCTATCATGGGAGCCTGCCTGCAGGCAGCAGTCTCAGGACACCTCCACTCTGAGGTAGAGATGGGTGAGTCCTGATTCATCCGGACCATTAACCCGGATCCTAGTAATGAGCTGGTCGTGACGAGTCTCCCCTCTCGATTAACCCGAGTCCTTTGAGTCCTACACCTGGTGACGTACAAATTAAAACTATAAATTGCGTCACTCGCTACCCTCCTTATAACATGTCAAATCACATTACAACGTACCCCAGTCCATCTGCCTAGCCTTTAGCAAGTAGGATATCTGCCAGAAGTTATCGTTTGGCTCAAGGGACGCGGATCAGTGAAACTTCCTGCAGACTCGTGGGCACTCAGAGCCGTAACCGTAGCAGATCCAGAGATCCAGACACGTCATGCATGAGCATAGCCGCGGGAACTGGGAAGTAATTTTACTTAGGGGGTGCGGACAAACGTGGGGGAGATTTCAACAACAGTAACATGAAGTTTTTCAAATGTACACCATTCGCAGCCCCGCCTCCAGCACCCCTACTTCCCTCGGCTATTGTGCACGAGTCAACAGCAGATTAAAGTAACCTGTGTTCACAGTTTCCAGCTATAGTGTTATAGCAGAAAGTTTAATACAGCGTATTTCTGGTATATTCATTTAATGTCACATGATATTCCATATGATGTGTGTTACGGAGTTGGGTCACACACAGTTAGAGAGACAATGGTCGTTCTGAATTATCAATAGATGTATTCATTTTAAGTGAGCTGACATCGAGGTTGGAGGAAGTTCAGAGAAGGCCTTAGGTTATAAAAACAATTAACCTTTGTTAGTTGACCACTCCTAAAGGATGTCCTGAGATAAGTAAACTTTCCATATCTGGAACATACAAGTATAGCATTCAGAGGCAGAACATGTGATATTGTGTGTTAGCTAATGTAAGGAAATGTGTGTGCGTCCTGTCAAGAGTCCTATGTATGTTTCTGTAAAGTTCTACTACTTGGAACCATTGCTGTAGGACTGCTTGAGAGCAGAGGTAATGTTTTCCTCGTTATTATTGATTGTTGTACAACGAAATAATAATTGATCAACTATACCTGTGTTTTATTGATCCCTCTCTGTTTCATTCTTTCCTGTTGTGAGTGCTAAATTGCCACTTTGGGCACAGCGTGTCAAACATCTGTTAACATCTCCTTGTAAGGAGATGGGGCGAACCAGACGGAGTCAACGGCTGCTGACTCATTGCCTAGGGTCTGCCCAGGAGTGAAGCCACCAATTAGAGATATGAAGGGAGGAGTAACCGACACAACCCCTCCCGCAGAATCTGTATGTAAACTGTCCCAATATTCATACTCGGCTCTCTCTTCTGACTGACTGTCCTGATACGTATATCACACGGTAGTAGAATTGAGCCCAGAGTACTGTGTATTTTGTACTGTTGATTTTACCATTAAATCAGCTCATTGCTTATCTCATACCTCGGTGTTCGAGTCCTTTCCTTGAAAAGACTACTCATCAACGATCGGCGCGGAGCAGAGTCGAACCTTCAACCACGCCACTGAGTGGTGCTCCAACAGTTTGGTGACCCCGACGTGATGAGTAGGGACTCATAGAAGGAATACCAACAGCCAACGGACGAACGGTCCAGGGAAGACACCTTGAATATCTCTGACAACTAAAACAAGGGCCCTACAACTAAAAGGTAAGCAGATACCTGTTACTATCAAAAATCTGTGATTGGCTATAGAACCAACATTTTAGAGTTGTCAGGGACATTTCCAGTGTCATAGTCTTGCGGTAAAAAATACAATACATACATTATTTTGCAAAAGTGTAAAACGAGGTGTGTAAGAAGAAGTTGAAAGGCCCCGTAGGTCTCTCAACTCGTTAAAGGTAGAGAAAGTTCATGGTTTTCTAAAGACTCCATCGGAACTAATAAAGAATAACACTTTCCAGTCTCGAAGAGAACTGCAGTTGTATTGTAATAATAATAATTATTATTATTATTATTAAAAATAATAATATAAAAAATATCAGTTATTATTGGGTGATCACAAGAGGAGAAACGCAACTTTCAAAAACAAAATTTGAAACGACCGGATCTCACAGACTCTTGTTGTGGAGTTAATCTAGAAGGCTATACGTGACGATAAAGAGATTCTGTAGACTGGGTTCCGACTCCTTGCTTAAAGCCACATCGCCGAAAGGGGGTGTTGAAGCGCTTTTAGAAGTCTCTCCATCTGTTGAAATATACATCGCACTATAAAAGCCGGATAGACTGTACGGGGAATATAACCACCTGTGAATGAATAGAATATATAAGTGAACATAAACAGCCTTAGTCAGATATACAGAAAACACGAAGTCAGAATGGAAGGAGAATTTGAACAAGAAGAGCGCGAGTTAGGCGCTCCAGTACCGGGGAGCTTACGAGACCAATGGGCTCAAGCAGAGAGATTGTTTATTAGCGGGATCAAAATGGTTGACCGTAAAAAGTCCTCCGCGGATCTCCCTTTTTTGCATAAAAAATCTATCAAAAAATGATAGATGAAGACAGAGTGGGGGGAGACGAGACATTCGGAAATCTGGCTCTAGCACTAAACACTAATGAATGACAGTTGGTAAAGAAACTCGCAGAACTAGACAAGCAGAAGCCAGGATTCCTGGCACATCCAAGCTAAACAAAGAAAAAGACTTAGTAGATAAACTAAGGAGGATCTGTCACAACGCAGCGCTAGCAATGAACAGGGTAACCATGGCGTGCGCTCCAGTAAAAACTCCCACCATATCCGGGATACCCCCAGCCACGGTCGCGGTCCAAACAGCGGCAAAACCTACTCCCCCTCCCGTAGTTCAAAACGATGACCCCGAGGGGAAGTCCCAGGCCGGACCTACTTCTGGTCCATATGTCCCCATCCTTTCCCCCCTCATCCACCCCGATTTATTCGACCCTCCTCCCTACTCCCCCCCTGTCCCGAACGCACCCCCAATGTCCAATTTACAGAAGGTAGTAGGGGATATACCCTCCGGGTCAGACCAGGAGGTAGCAGGTATAAGGGGGGGCAATTTCAAGATGGTAGGAAATGTCTCACTGACTCCTTTAAGGAGTACTTCCACACCCAATACGCGAGAAAAAAGAGCCCTTAACATTGAGTTAGGATGTAGAACATTGGAGGAAAAACACCGCTTAGAAAGGGAGCAGATCAATGTCACCTTACGCGAACTTCAGCTGACCTCTGAATCTGAGGCTTCTAACTCAGACAGTGCGGGAGTGAAAAACGACAGGTTGACGTCCCTCCTTAGAACAATTGAAAAAAGCAAGAATAGTCCCACACCAGCAGAATTACTACTTATTGTACAGCAACAAGACGAAAAGGAGAGACAGGAGAAAATACGACTTGACTATGTCGAAAGACAATATCCAAAGAGGAGAGAAGAAGAAGATAGGAGAAGTGACATGAGCCGTAAAGACAGCGAGAATTAAGACAGTAATAGTAAAGAGAGGGGCTATTACCAAGTCGCGGAAGAATTGCAGGATTGAAACGTCATAAAATGAGAAAGTCGAAACAGATAAAGAAGGCACAGAGACAGAGGGAGCAGTAGCCGAGAAAGGGCAGACATGGAACCAACAGGTTCCCCACGCAGGTATACAGACAGATCTCCTAGACGGGACTCTAACTTGAGCGACGTACCGTTCCAAGAACGACAGGCGCAGACAGGTCATCACTCCTCCAGAAGGGGAGGGGCGTCAGGAGATGACGACGACAAGAGGTCCTCTATGAGGGAAGAGGCGGGGTACCTCGGAAGTGATTACGAGAAGCTTCTGACAGTCAGATCAGGGGAAGAAGAGGAGAGTAACAGGCCTCGTATATGCAAAGTCAAGACCATAACTATGTCAGGAACAATCTCTGATCTCACAGAACAACAGGTCCTCCAGCTCCCCCGCAGACAGCTACGGTCCCAGTACACCGCAAACACCCCCACGACACACACTCTTATGGCCCCCGTACTACAGGCCCCACTAATAGCCCTCCCTACCGGGAACACCGCTTACCACCCTTTTACTCTAGGAGGCATACACGCACTAGTTGACAAAATGCCGCTACCTACTGAGGGAGGGAGACATTGGATGAGGAAATTTGCCGACATGTCCGTAGGCCAAAGCATCTGCATCGGGGATTTCCGGCGGATATTAGCACAGCAGACATCTAGCTACGAACTAAAAAGAGTTGAGCAAAGAGCTGGTACGGAAAACTTTACCGATGATAAACCTATCACTTCCCACAACATTCACAGCATGCTTAGCCAAGCCATGAGAGACCATTTCCCACAGTAAAGCAAACAGATATTGTTCTAAACTGTATTAAAGTAAACAGGTATTAACTTGAAGTATTAACGCACGCACGCACGCACGCACGCACACACACACACACACACACACACACACACACACACACACACACACACACACACACACACACACACACACACACACACACACACACACACACACTTCCTCTCACCAGCACACACACATACACTCCCTGACCCAGAAATCAGCACACACACACACACACACACACACACACACACACACACACACACACACACACACACACACACACACACACACACACACACACACACACACACACACACACACACACACACACACACACACACACACACACACACACACACACACACACACACACACACACACACACACACACACACACACACACACACACACACACACACACACACACACACACACACACACACACATACACTTCCCCCCACCAGCACACACACAGGTTCTTTTCAAGGTTCTATTTGGGGCCAATATAATCTCAAGCACCAATATATCTGTGCACAATGTTTGATACCAATATATCTGTGCACAATGTTTGATACCAATATATCTGTGTACAATGTTTGATTGTTTGGGAAAGAATAGTTTGTGTGAAACCTTCCTTGGGAAATTAAAGGAGTGGAGTCCGGTGGAAGATAACAAGTGACTCTCCGCCCCAAATATGTCCATATATACTGTTGTTTATTCATGCACGATGCCCCCTGCTTCTGACACGGCAGTGGAGCGGGGAGCCCGGAGTGCTCTGTTACAGGGCACTCTGTATTTCGTTTGTGTTTTTTACCATTAAAATCAGATTATTGTTATAACTTTTATGCCGGTGTTTTGAACTCCTTCTCTTATTAATCTGACCAGGCTCATCTAACGGACGGCGCGGAGCAGAGCTGGGCTTTAAGCCACCACTACTGTGTTTGCTCCTACAAGTTGGTGATCTCCGACGTGATGAGTGCTGGTCCATAGGAGGACCACCGACAGCTAGCGGACGGAATTCAGTCCAGGGGAGGACACCTGGACACCCCTGACAACTACACCAGGGCGTCCTACATGATACAAAGGTAAAACAGATACCTGTTGATTACCAAAATCTGTGATTTGGCTTTGCTACAAAAATGTTAGAGTTGTCAGCGGCGTTCTCAGTGTTCTTAGTCACGGTAAAAAATACAATACTGTAGAAAGTAAGAAAGTGCTTAGAAGTCAGGTAGGACATTCCGGACCTAAGGCACCGAGTTATAGTTAAATTAAGTGTTTGTAGAGTCAGGTAAAGCAGTCCTGGACCAAAAAGCACTGAGTGTTTGTAAGAGTCGGGTGGTATGCATTCCCGTACCTTAACTCACTAAAGAAAGTAAAGTGAACCAGCGAGGTCTCCGTGGAGTCCTGCACGGCTGACTCACTGGGAAAATTCTGTAATAAACTGTGTGATTTTTTTCTGTCGAAACTGTGTAATAATTGAGAAGAGAGAGCAGAAATAGTGTCAGGAGAAGGTTTACAGAAGCTGGGAGCTTCATCAGACTGAGGAAGCTCATTTGTGGTCAGCTGCTGCCCTCTGGTGGCGAACAGGGTGTGTAACAATATTCTGGGTTGTTTCACGCTGGAAAACTTTGAATTCAGACTGTGTGTACGTCTGAATTAACAGGACATTCAAATAATAGAATAAGGACATTAAGAGTAACGACAAGATTTGTCCAGTGTATTAATAAATACAAGTGAACACATATCAACCTAGTCAGATAATAGATACGAAGTCAATTATGGAAGAAGAGTTTGAAAAGAGTGATTTAGGCGTTCCAATTCCCGGAAGCTTCCGCGGACAATGGGAACAGCCTGAGAGATTGATTCTCAGTGGAATCAAACAGAGAGATAAGAAAAAAGGCTTGTGCAGATCTGAGATTCCTAAAAAATAAAATGATGGAAGAAGACAGAGTAGGAGCCGACGAGACATTCGGAAATCTGTTTGATTGGTTGTCATTGTTGATTCGTAAAGACCTTGTTTTATGTTGCTAAATGTTTTGGTATACCAATATTTTGTTGTTAGTTGTTGAAAGAAGCCCCCTTCTCTTGAAAAGGCTGAGAGCTCCAGCCGGAGCCGGGGTGTCAGTATTTGTCTGTAAAAAATAAATAAAACAAAAAGTAGTA
This sequence comes from Pseudochaenichthys georgianus, assembly GCF_902827115.2. Taxonomy (NCBI): domain Eukaryota; kingdom Metazoa; phylum Chordata; class Actinopteri; order Perciformes; family Channichthyidae; genus Pseudochaenichthys; species Pseudochaenichthys georgianus. The sequence continues at coordinate 44,222,177 of NC_047509.1, forward strand.
AGTGATAAGCAGAAGGGTTTTTGAACGCTTGTCAGTCAGAAGGGATATATTAATGTGTATATGACAGGGGTGCTTATGCCCGCTTCAGTTTTCAATGTCCGCCATCACGTTAAAACAGAGGATTGGTGGCATTTTCAGTTCATTGCTTACTTCCACACGCCTTTTCCCCTCCTTGTCTCTTTCTTTTTTTGTGATCACATTTTTATTGATGTTTAATACACGACATGTACAACTACAAGCACAACTTTTTTTTTTTTTTCCTTAAATGAAATAACTGAAAGTACACAAGAGAAACAAAATGAGATAAAAAATAATTACTTACAAAATATACAAAATGCAGAATTCAGAACACACAAGACAACGAAAATAAAATAAAACAAACCCTACCCTCCCTCCCAGACATATAAACACACACAGACAAAGATACACACACATATAAGGTGTTCACTGTTGGGTGCCAGCACTCCATCAGCGCTATCAGACAGGAGTGTATACCATCACACACACACACACACACACACACACACACACACACACACACACACACACACACACACACACACACACACACACACACACACACACACACACACACACACACACACACACACACACACACACACACACACACACACACACACACACACACACACACGCACGCACGCATGCACGCACGCACGCACGCATGCACACACACACACACACACACACACACACACACACACACACATGCAAAGGTCGCAATTGAAAAGGCTGTGGATTATGGAAAGGGTGAAATCATTCTAAAAGATCTTTGAAGGAATCGACTGCAGAGCGCCAACTGTTTATATTAGTGTCATTTGTCCTATTTATTCGTGCAGTTGACAACTCTAGGTAAACAACATCCAGGGATGCAAGGACCCAGTACATGTTGAAGCTTGATTTTAAGTGTTATGAATGAACTAGGGCTGTCAAGTTAACCCGTTAATGCAAAAAAAAATTAACGCCACTAATTATTTTAATGCGATTAGCGCATGTGTATTTTTTTTCCTCGGCTGCCCCGTAGTTTCAGAATGCATCGAGTTTAAAATACCATCTACAAGCTGATGCTGACAGCCCCGCTCCTGCCGCCCGCTTGTGGCAGACCACACTTCCACGCTCACCGGCAGGCACCGACTGGCCATCGGGAGGACCGGGAGGGTGTGTGTGTGTGCGTGTGTGTGTGTGGCCCGAGCGAGCGAGAGAGAGACCTTACGTGCATTGTTGTTGTTAGCATCGGGTGCTAGCTAGCTGCGCTAACGGATATAAGGAGCTGTTTAAATGAAAACAGAGGAGCGCTCTATCCAGACAACTGTGCCGATCACTTGACTTGACTTTATGCAGGAAGCCAGACAGCGGGACATTGTACGAAAAAGTCAGCACACTCAGCACGGATAGTGCGCGCAACATGATTGCAGCGTCCAGGCAGCTCCCGTTCGAGCATATGCCTTGAGTTGCACATAGCTCCAACGATCCCACACACACACACACACACACACACACACACACACACACACACACACACACACACACACACACACACACACACACACACACACACACACACACACACACACACACACACACACACACACACACACACACACACACACACACACACACACACACACACACACACACACACACACACACACACACACACCATTTGTATTGTATTATTGTATGAGAGAGGTTCCAGGTTGAATTGAGGCGAATATTTGTAATGTTCAGGTTGTTGTGTTTAATATTCATGAGAATATTTGTCATTGTTCAAATGATAATAAACATTAGCATAAAGCATATTTGTCCACTCATATGTTGATAAGAGTATTAAAAACTTGAAAAATATTCCTCTAAGGTACATTTAGAACAGATCAAAAATGTGCGATTAATTTGCGATTAATCGCGATTAACTATGGACAATCATGCGATTAATCGCGATTAAATATTTTAATCGACTGACAGCCCTAGAATGAACACATGCGCCAATCGCCGGGATATAATTGCAAAGTGGTTTCTAATTAAAAGATGAGAAACTTTGCATTATAGACTTTAAAACTACACTGTAGAATATTCAAACACCAATGTATTGAAGCTAACACAAGTTATGACATTTACATAATTCCAAACACTTCGGAAAGTGGAACACAGTAGATTTTCACCAGATTTCTAATTTTCATATTTCAAAGTCAAAACTATACACTGTCCAATTTTTATTTTTTAACATTTCTGATTTTAAAAGTTGCATAATTTTTATCTTTTTTAACTTACTTTATAAAAAAAATTAAAAATCCTAATTAGAAAATATTAAACTTTAAAAATGTTTTAAAAAAAAAATAAACTTAAAAAAAAAAAAGATTTAACAACTAAAAAAAACCCAAGATTTAAAGTTCAGTTCGGATGACATAGGATATTATTTATCAGGAACGAAGGTGTAAGCGGAGGATTAGTGTTTCAATCTTTGATAACTTAATAATATTCATTCGAATAGGAAGAGAGCATGTCACCGAAAGAAACTAAGTTGAGACCAGAAGCAGAGTCAGGCTCAACTGCAGATATCAAGGAAAGGGTAAAAATCAGATCAGATGCTTTAACCTTTCCAATTAAAAGACAGAAGACATGGAACCAAATAGAGAAACTGTTGGAACAGTGGCAAACAAGAGGACTGATTCCAGCAGATGATCAACCTGGACCAACAAAAGCCCATAGAAGAGCAGTACTCGACTATGAGCACGAAAAATGCCTACAACAGCTAACTATATGGAGGGAAGCTGAAGAAAGATTTATATCAATCAATCAATCAATGTTTATTTATATAGCCCAATATCACAAATGTTACATTTGTCTCAGTGGTCTTCACAGTGTGTACAGAATATCAGTATGACAATACGACACCCTCTGTCCTTAGACCCTCACATCGTACAAGGAAAAACTTCCAAAGAAAACCCAGTTTTAAAGGGAAAAATGGGAGAAACCTCAGGGAGAACAACAGAGGAGGGATCCCTCTCCCAGGACGGACAGACGTGCAATAGATGCCGTGTGTAAATTGAAAAGATAATACATTTGCAACATAGGTAGTCCAAATGTTTGGAAATGCATGTGTGTATAATAGGAAGATGAATCCACGAGGATATCCATCCAGGACCTATGATCCAGGACCACAGCCACGACTCAAGATCCAGCGCTCGCGATCCAGGACACAGGACCGCAGGATCATCCATGACTCCGGATCCCAGCGTATATAGACACCAAAAAGAAAGACATTTGGGGAAGCTGGGTTAATCGGAACATGAGTGTACACGGGTATAGACAGAGAGAAGGAAGAAGTAAGATGTCCCCCGACAAACTAAGCCTATATCAGCAAAACTAGGGGCTGAATCTAATCAGCCCTAACTATAAGCTTTATCAAAAAGGAAGGTCTTAAGCGCACTCTTAAAAACGGATAGGGTGTCTGCCGCCCGAACACAAACTGGAAGCTGATTCCACAAATGTGGAGCTTGATAAGAAAAGGCTCTGGCTCCCATTGTACTTTTAAAGATTCTAGGAACAACCAACAACCCTGCATTCTTGGAACGCAATGCCCTAGTAGGACAGTAGGGTATAATGAGTTCTTTAAGGTAAGATGGCGCCTGCCCATTAAGGGCTTTGTAGGCGAGAAGAAGAATTTTAAATTCTATCCTGTGTTCTATAGGGAGCCAGTGTAAGGCAGCCAGAACAGGAGTAATGTGGTCCCTTTTCCTAACTCTGGTTAGTACACGAGCCGCAGCATTTTGAATCAGCTGAAGCGACTTGATTGACTTCTTGGTACTCCCTGATAATAAAGAGTTACAATAATCCAGCCTAGAAGTAACAAATGCATGGACTAGTTTCTCTGCATCGTTTTGAGGCAAGATATGCCTGATTTTTGCAATGTTACGTAGATGGAAGTAGGCGGTCCTTGAAATTGATTTTATGTGGGCGTTAAAGGATAAATCCTGATCAAATATAACACCAAGATTCCTTACAGTCTCACTGGAGGCCAAATTAATGCCATCCATAGTTAGTATGTCTTTAGATAATTTGTTTCGTAGATTCTTCGGGCCAAGTACAATAACTTCAGTTTTGGTCGTGTTTAACATCAAAAAGTTTAAGGTCATCCACGTTTTTAAGTCCTTAAGGCAGTCTTGAATTTTATTTAGATGATTAATTTCATCAGGCTTGATTGATAAATATAGTTGAGTATCATCCGCATAACAATGAAAGTTTACAGAATGATTCCTTATAATATTGCCTAACGGAAGCATATATAATGTGAACAAAATAGGTCCGAGCACTGAGCCCTGTGGCACTCCATGGCTAACTTTGGTTTGCATGGAAGATTCATCGTTAACACGTACAAACTGAGAGCGTTCAGATAGATAGGACCTAAACCAGCCTAAAGCAGTTCCCTGTATGCCAACTAAGTGCTCTAGTCTTTGCAATAGGATATCATGGTCGATAGTATCAAATGCAGCACTAAGATCGAGCAAAACAAGAATAGAGACAAGTCCCTTGTCTGAGGCTATTAGAATATCATTTGTGACTTTAACCAGAGCTGTCTCTGTGCTATGATGTGTTCTAAAGCCAGACTGAAAATCTTCAAATAAATCATTGTTTTTTAAGTAATCACACAACTGTTTTGCGACCGCTTTCTCAAGAATTTTTGAGAGGAACGGAAGATTAGAAATAGGTCTATAGTTGGCTAAAACCTCTGGATCGAGGTTGTGCTTTTTAAGAAGCGGTTTTATCACTGCTACTTTGAATGATTGTGGAACATAGCCTGATAATAAAGACATATTCATAATATTTAATAAAGAAGTGCTAATTAATGGAAAAACTTCCTTCAACAGCTTAGTTGGAATTGGGTCTAACATACACGTTGATGGTTTAGAAGAGAGAATCATTGAATGTAATTGTTCAAGGTTAATGGCTGAAAAGCATTCTAGTTTACTATCTAGTGTAATATTAGAACTTACGATTCCGGGAGCTGTTGATAACACTATACTGGTCGAAGGCAAGAGGTCATTAATTTTGTTTCTAAGAGTAACAATTTTATCGTTAAAAAAGCACATAAAATCATTACTACTGAGTGCTAAGGGAATAGAAGGCTCAATCGAGCTGTGGCTCTCTGTCAGCCTGGCTACAGTGCTGAAAAGAAATCTTGCATTATTCTTATTCTCATCTATTAATGAAGAGTAGTAGGCTGCTCTCGCTTTACGCAGTGCTTTCTTATATTCATTGAGAGTAATATGCCAAATTAAACGAGATTCTTCAAGTTTAGTGGAACGCCATATCCTTTCAAGTTGTCTAGACTTTTGCTTTATTTTGCGGGTTTCGGCATTATGCCATGGAGCTAATCTATGTTGTTTTATTTTCTTCTTTTTCAAAGGAGCAACAGAATCTAATTTTATTCGCAGCGCATCTATAGCACTATCAACAACATGATCAATTTGGGGTGGTGTACATTTTGTATAAGTTTCCTCCCCTACATGCAGACATGCTATCGAGTTAAGTATTGGTTGAATCTCTTCCTTAAATGTGGCTATAGCACTAACAGATAGGTTTCTGCTGCAAGAGCTTTTGACTAATGCTTTGTAGTCTAGTAACAGTACTTCAAAAGTTACTAAGAAATGGTCGGATAAAGCAGGATTATGCGGTTCGACTAATAGTTGCTCAATTTCAATACCATAAGTCAGAACAAGGTCGAGAGTGTGATTATAACAGTGGGTTGGTTTATTTACACTCTGACAGAAACCAACAGAATCTAATATAGAGTTAAATGCAACAGTAAGGCTATTTTTATCATCGTCAACATGAATATTAAAGTCACCTACGATAATTACTTTGTCTGTTTTAAGAACCAAAGTTGATAAAAACTCAGAGAATTCTGATAAGAATTCTGAATAAGGACCTGGTGCACGGTACACTGTAACAAATAAGATTGGCTGCAAAGTTTTCCAGGTCGGATGCGTAAGACTAAAAACGAGGCTTTCAAAAGAGGTATAATTACATTTTGGTTTAATATTGATAAGTAAACTTGAGTCAAAGATTGCTGCAACTCCACCTCCTCGGCCCGTGCCTCGAGCAATATGAGTGTTGACATGGCTGGGTGGAGTGGCCTCATTTATGCTGACATATTCTTCATGTCTCAACCAAGTTTCAGTGAGACAGCATATATCAATATTATAATCTGATATTAAATCATTTACCAATATTGCTTTAGATGCTAGAGATCTTATGTTTAAGAGACCACATTTAATCTTCCTGTTTTGTTGCACTGTAGTAGTTGTTACATTTACTTTTATTACTTTTATTATTTATTATTACTTTTATTTATAAGAGTTACAAGTCTGATACTCCATCTGGAATATGCCAGCCTATTGGCACACAGCATAAATGTGGTCCGAGTAGCAGACCTGCCAGTGAGGGAAGACATAGCAGAAAAAACAAAAGACACCGTAGCTTGTAGGAACAAGACAAGGAGAAGGGAGGGGAAACTTCCAGAGAAGGCAGGGCAGACACCTCCAACAATTCAAGCTCAGGAAGAACCAGAGAATGCAGGGCAGACACCTCAAACAGTTAAATCTCAGATAGTGCCAGAGAATCAGAAGCAGAACCAACAACCAGGAGGTTTCCAAGGAGGCACAGGCAGAAGACGTTTACGGTTTGAGGGATGTTACCATTGCAGCCAAATGGGCCATTGGGCTAGAGATTGTCCACCACAACAAATGAAACACCCACCACATGCACCAAACAACGGCCCTCCATGCAGATACCCCGGGGGAGGTTTCCATGATGACGACGGAGGCAGGGGGTCCCAGAGATGTCAAAGACGAACAGGGGTGCCAAACATGACCCAAATGCCACTGACAAATGCCCTGGTATCAACCACAACAATGAGGAAGCTCAGAGGACCAGACCACCAGGTGATGCATCTTCAGGGTATTTTGAAATCCAGCTACATTGAGCCATATCTGTTACCACAGGAGGGAGAGGTTTAAAGAGCCTGTGACACGGTTTTCCCCCATCATCCAAACCCATCAATTTGAGTACATATTGTCCCCTTGAAAACCGTTACTGAACTGATTTTGGATATTTGTACTTTGATAACCATTAATCTGCCTTCAATGTTGACCATTTTCTGGATCTTCTCGCGGATTCTTCAAGTCCCGCCAAATGATGGGTGACGTCATTGCGGGCACAGCGCTCCAGCTGCACCGTCCAGGATCCCAGCATCTGCATGTAAACCTTTATATATATACAGTCAGATGTAAACGCACGACGGCGCACACAGCAGCAAGCTCAGACAGCGATGACAGGTTAATGTTGAACGTGTCTGAGAGCTCATATGAGGCTGAAGGATCGGTTTATGTTGTATCTGTTAGAAGTTTAGGAATGAGGTGCGTCAATATGGGCGATCGTATGGTCATGTAGCCAGTGGTGGAATGGGACTAAAAATCATCCCGGGACTCTCGACCGGCCCACTTCGGTACCGCTAGTAAATTGTCAACGGGGGGAGCGGGGGATGTAAAATACAAATATAATGTATAATGTCTGTGTCTTTGACATTAGCGCTGCTAGCCACCTGTGCCCTGTACTACGAAGCCAGTTCAACAGACCCTGGATATGTTTGAGTAACAAACAAACTAACAACAAACTAACAAACGAGATCTCGCTAAGCGGTCCTACGACGCTGGTTATCAACTCGGTAAATCAAGCCAGGGTTTCTCTCTCCAGCTGAGAGCGCGTTCACGTCTAAGACACGAGTGGATCTGACTTTAATTACATTTGTCTCGAGTGTTTCGTCAACATAATGTGTTACATAATACTTCTGCATCCAGTCTGTGACACTGTGAGTGTTGCACGGCCAGATGAGGCTGGAGAAGCTGACTCAGATAAGGAAATATATGATATATTATGATATTATATGATCGATGATCTGATTGATGATGTAATATGAATGATAAGTGCGACACGTCGGCGTCTTCTCTGCATACGGCAGTTTAAACTGTATTTTCTTTATCCTGTAATATGACTTGAGAGATTTAAACTCCGCACACTGAGTTAATCTCTTTTCTATAGACACCGGAGGCGGGCAGCGTCAGGTAAAATAAGTTATTTAGCCTTCTCAAACCTGAGCCTCACGCGCCGCCTATGGGGGATGTGCTAGTTACTTATCCGACCGGCCCACTTCGGTACCGGCCCATCGGGATTCGTCCCGATGGCCAGTCCGCCACTGCACCCAGCCCACGTAAACTGTCAACGGGGGGAGCCTCGCTGCGGGGAAACGGTGGACCTAGTGTCCCGATCGGAGTGGGAATAATAATAATAATCCGTGCATTTTATCCATTAATTTCCCCAACATTGTGGTAAAAAACCACACGTTTAATCCATGTTGTTGGTGCCTACTACAACTACAAAAAGCATCGGTTTGTTTTCTCATCAGTAAATGCAGACCGGCTCAAACAAACGATTTTTAATCATCATCCTCACTCATTATTGAATGTATCATATGTTCGCCGAATTGACATGAAAGCACTAATAAATGTAGTTTCATCCACTTGAGTTTACAACCACAAAAATAATCGATTTGTTTTGATATCACATCCGACGGGAGGAAATTCAGCAGCTCTCACTCCCGATTTTTAATCCTCATGTAATCATCATCTTCACCACGATCATTTATGTTTATGTCGCCGAATTGACATGAAAGCACTGACAAATATGAATATACTGTAGTCAGCTTCATTAAAATGTTATTAAAGTGCCTAATCTCAGTAATTCACCCTTTCTACGCATAACAACACACTTTGTCCGTGTTTGGCTCTCGAAGCGTTCCCGCATTGACGTCACTTCCGGCTTCCCCCAAAACTTCAAAATGAGTGAAGGAATTTCCCCGCGATGTTCGAAATTATTGATATTTAACGAAACGGTATCGCTTTTTCTTTTTTAAACTGACGGTTCGAGATTACTAGTAGCCCAATATTTCATTGCACAACAGTTGTTGGGATGGTGTCACAGGCTCTTTAATGTTTAATGTAAAACAAAATCGAGAGTAGCATTTGCATTTACACATAAAGCATCCACAGAATAGAACATTTAGCAGACTATTTTTGTAATTATGAGAAGGAAAGAGATTACGAGTGATGTTGTTCCCCCACACAGAAAACTATTGTGTCCACACAGCTAGTGAGGTCAAGACAACGGGTTTCCACCCAAAAATATGAAGACGGAAACCTAGTACTCGCCCAAGACGGAGGATCCTTACCAAGTCCTCCTGTTTACACCGACTGCTGTTCAAAGGGCGGCGATACACCTGACGTGGAGCTGTTGAGACCAAAAAACAGAAACCCGATTCTGCTGTGGCGAAGTCTGGCTACAAAGGGAGGTGTCCGATGGGGTCACTTGTCTCAAACCAGTGAAGAAGTCAACAAGAACCCAGCAGAACTAGAGAGTGACTGTTGGCGGGAGAACAGTGACGGAGCGACAGAGACTGGCACAACATTTTCCAGCTAGTACATAGATAGACCCCGTCAGAAGACCGGGGCTGTGTTTAAAGGGGAACTTCATTTATTGTTACTGGAAGTGTAGTTTTTTAGTAAAACAATTATGTGATTTATGGAGTCAGATTACATTTTTTCTCATAAACAACATTTTATAATCGGTCTGAAGTATCTGTTTTAAGGCATGATCTGCAGATTAAATAACATAACACTGATTGAGAGCTTGGATGAAGAAGTTGTAGGGTTTTTACAACAGTTTCAAGAATCAGTTTTTATTTATTTATTCTTGAGTAACTTTACTGATTTATAATGTAGTGCGTAAGGCAATATCTCATTTTGAGTGAGGGGCACCAGCCCTTCATGCATGTCACCCTCTGTGAGAATAGTTCGTATTTTCCCTCTAGTTTGGAGAAATATTATTTTATTATATGTTTGTTCAGCAGTATCAACCAATCCTCTAATCCTAGAATTATTGAGACGCGTTAGCGACACCAGGGGTATTGTTTTTCGCAGCAACAATGATGCATAATACCAGGACAAAAGCCATTCCTGAAACAAGTAAACAATTTGTTGTGCTAATGGCAGATTTTAGTGAATATGTTTGTATATGGTTCTCCTCCAAGGAGGGAGTGGTCCAGTTTTAAGATATTAGATGAATAGAAGTGATGAATATGTCAGAGCTCTGAGTAATATTATCCAAGTTTTGTCTACACAGGCTAGGAAAGCTACAGAGATGCCAGACAAGACACCAGAAGAGACTCCTGTTTGGCCAGGTGATTGGGTGAGGGTGAAAGTTCACAAAAGACAGTGAGCTGATCCCGGTGGACGGAACAGTGAGAAGTTGTAATGAACTTCACACGAGCTCCGGTTTAAAGGTAAAGAAAAAGGAGCAAATTGACACCACCTCACACATTGTCACCCTTCACCGGCAACTTCCAGAACATTATTGGGAGTTAGGACTGATTTGGCAGAGCTGGAACAAAACAATAAATAGAAATAAGATAAAGATAGAAACAGCTCCAAAGACAAATTGTCTATAGATTGTATACTAAAGTGAAAACCTATTTTTTGTTTTACATCTGAAAAAGAGTCAAATTTTCGTATACGTTATTATAGTACTCATTATTTAAATTCTGTAACTGACACAACCATGGACAAAATAGAGATGATGTCAAGAACAAAGCCAAACCAATTGTGTGGTCCCCTAGGGATAAGAGTCAGAATAGCATTGTTGATTGAGCTCATTACACTTGGCACCTTTCTGTTTGGATGGGGAGTACAATATCAAGTAAGACATGATCCATTAGTTCACTCATAGATAATACCCACATCACTAACAGAACTCCAGCTGTGTTTCAGAGAGTTTCACTTATCCCCAGAGCCAAAAGATCAGCTGAGCCACAAGAGGAGGAGTTAGAAATACTCGGTCCCAAAGGTGAGGCGGTTACAATCAAGATGATTCACCCCCCATATATGCAGTTCTTGTATCAAATTATGAGATGGGTTTAAGTGATTGGGATATGTAAGTGATGGGAATGTACAGATTAGGGGAATCTCCAAATACACTGGATCCATGTTTTAGTCTGTACCAGAAACACCCCCTGTTAAGTTTATGGACAACCGACCGGTGACCTGAGCACAATTATTGAAAAATGATTACAGTAGAAACAGACTACTAACCCACAAGTACAGCTTTGTACGTACAAACTCTATGAACAAAATTCCCCAGCAGATTGTGGCGACATTGCAGATATAATATGTCCAGCAGTCACAAAAGTTACTTATGTTCTAAATAACAGTGAGATTTAAAATAATGGAGAAAATATGGGGACGTTCTTTTATAGTGTGAAATATGGGGTCCTTGAAACATCTAGGTATTTCAGTTTATGGAAGAAGATGGTTTCCTGAAAGAGTTATTTGGAGTAAACATGTTACAGTGGGTGAAAACAATGTTTTGGGATATGGCACAACCATTAGTAGACATTAATTGGGTTTAGATAGCATTTAACATCTAAGATAGATAGTAAGATTAGGAAAATGGAGTGGATTGGATTTATTTTACCTCAGTGTGTTAGAATTAACTATAGGTAATGCGGCCCGAGATCTCTCTCTCTCTCTTTCTCTCTCTCTCTGCCTGTCAGAAAACGCTACGAGCCCATCTTCAGACAACATGACCTCACCACAGGAGACTCCTCCTCCATCGAACAGACAGAGAACCCGAGCTGAACCAACAACGACCTGAGGCATCCAGAACCATCTCCACCTGAGGTATCCAGAACCAAACCAGTATGCTGACAAAGAGGCAAACTCTCATCGGTCCCTCAGACAGGACACAAAGTTCCAAACTGAGCCACGAGATTTGGCACAAGAGCAGAGTGTGGGACATGAGCGGAATACGCCCTCCATGAAACAGCGAAGAGACTGTAAAGGAGGAGATGAAATGCAAAGCAGTTGGGCCACTGAAAAGTGTGACAGCGGGAGGATTCAAGAACGGATGGACTGAGGAGAAGACAGGACAGAGCAGAGGACAGAACCAGAGGAGTTGGCATGGGCCAGCAGAACCTGAGGGGGTCGTGGCTTGACGACCAGAGGGGGAGAGAAGGAACACGGGAGTGAGTGAGTTTACACATAAACACACTTATTAGAAAATAATCCATAAAACACACTGAGGGAAGAACATATTATTCAATCTTTTCATCATATAAACAAATTATTCTTTAAGAGATTCTTATTCATGTGAGAATTTGGGGAAGATTTAATTTGTTACAATATAGATCTACAGTTTAAAGGGATAGTTTAATAACCACTCTATAAATGCAGACAAATCTTTATTTGAATGGAAAATGTTAAAGGCAGAGCTAGAACCAAGCCAAAGAAGGTATTCCAATCTAGAGTATTGATGTCTCCATTGTAGCATGGTTATTGCCATAGGAGAACTGTTAAGGTGGAAACAACATCTGTTTGTCGTCCAAGATGTAGAGTTTTAAAAAGACACTGGGCAAAGAGCGATTGAAGATTTTAATTCTGAAAAACTAATATAATTGGGAGTAATACATGCGGGGCCTTGGATCACTCATTTTAATGGTGCATATTTTTGACAACAAATATCGTTCAGGGAGAAGGGGTTGCTCAACCCACCCTGCAGATGTTTAAATCTTACTTGCAGCTTCAGAGGGAGCGCACGGCACCAGAGTATGAGTTTTAAAAGACAAGTGTCACCACCTCCTAATGCTCATCCATTTAATCAGTGATGACCTGACATTTAGAGACGTTATTTAAAGGAGAAACATATCTGCCATGAGTGAACATTCCTGATTTGAAAGTCCTTATTAAAGGAGGGAGTAATTATCACATGCTCGGGCACCCAAGGTTCCACACACTGTAAAAGGGGTTAGCATGGTTCTTCAAGGAGACCAGAATTGAAGATAAATTAGTATAATGCATTATTGATATTCCACTGGTTTTCACACCATTTCAGGGATTTTATCACATCATTAGAACAGACCACCCAAAGCTACTGAAGTGGGAACTTTCAAGTGATGAAACTCTACAACTGTTGTAACTGACCAAAATCTTCTCCCAGAAATGACTGTCTAGAATGCCGTACCGAGTAGATGTTTGGTGGTATCATGGAACTAAAACCTTGTACCCAGTGTTGTCACAGGATTGGACTGGGACCTGTGCACTAGCACAGCCAGTGATGTTTTTTATGCAGTTAATCAACATGGCGAAACACCCCAAAGCCAGTAGGGCTAAGAGACCAGTCCCAGGGGGAGTTTAGGCTCCACAGTGTACAAGGATAACATAGGGGGCCCAGGGGAGGCCTAGATGTTGCATTCCATGTCCTAACGTACCGATTGATCACGACGGCCTCTTCTAGAGAACATATTACTGTCATACCTTAAATGGTATGAAAGGAGGGAGGGTACATTTCTCATGTGGAGACAGTTATAAATGCTAGCAGAACAAGACGACCCACCCCCATATACAGATATTGATGAAAATGAGATTGTTCAATGAATGTCCAGCTGATGTGATACTTTAAATTATGAAATCATGTGAGTGAGTGAATCCATTTCAATTTACTTTACACTATATTCCTATTCCTATTATATAGTTTATTTTATTCTTTATTATTTTACACTATTCTAATATGGTAGATCTCATGTTTTATAAATCATTGCTATTTTAAAATGGTTTGTTTCTTTTCACTTTGTAAAAACAAGTGCCTTAACACTGAGCGTGGTATGGGAAAGGTTTCTGTGAAAGGAGGGAGGAAGAAATTTTCTAATACCAAGCCATTGCTGCCATTTTGAAGAATGATATTGAATGTTAACACTAGAAGTTATGCACAAGGGAAAACTTTTATGTTTAAGCACAGTCAAAGTATTTTTTGTATTTTTGAAAAGTTGAGGCTATTGAACCATTCCATTTTGATTGTATGTTTTTGATATGAGTTTTGTACTATGCAAAGTTCAGATGAAGAACTCATTGATTTCAGTATTATACACACCTTTTAGGTGTGTAAGGAGGGACTGTTAGAAATTAAAATCAATGTTTTATGGCATAATGTAGTACCTTAAACATACCGTCAGTTTAAATCGTATCAGCGCCATATAGATAGAAGAGTTACGACAACGGAAGTCCAAAAACGGTTATCATCACGTGGTTCATGTAGACGAGGATCGTTCCCCGGAAGTTCATGGCGGGCAATGTGAATGCATTGATAACAGGAGATAGAACTACGATTTTTGGTAATTATTAGTGAATAAAGGTTTTGATTTGCAATATTTATACAACAAATCGATATGTGTATGTATTTACATCAATATGTTTTAAAAAATAAAATCGAATTTGCTAATATTAAGTGATAATATTAGGATTAGTGTGAACAACTAGTTTACATGTTAGGCTAACAGTGCCTTGGTTACATTTATTTATAGCTTTGAATTCTTTCAAACCAATATTATCTTCTTAAACTTGTATGGTAGTCAGGAGCATCACTTTATAATGTATATTGATATATTTAGAGGGAGGGGATCTAAAGTAATGCTTTTAAAATGCAGATTAGATTAATTTCTACCACTTTTTTAAATTCATGGTAGTTTCAGTAATCCCATGGTAACTGAGGACACAAGTTATCTAAATGACTAATGTCATCTTTATGGCTTTCAGAAAGGACAGGAGACCGACAGGTGACTATCAAAGGACTAGCAGCAGCAGCATATGATGATGATGATGATGAAGATGATGATGATGATGATGATGATGATGATGATGATGATGATGATGATGATGATGATGATGATGATGATGATGAAGAAGAAGAAGATGATGATGATGTTCAATGTGTTGCTTTAGGAACATCCATTGCAAATACATGGAATTAAAAAAACATTGAATAGCATATCATGCAGTTTGTCGGTGTCTTTTCCTCCGTGTTGTCCTGGTGTGCTGTGCTGCCTCCTAGTCGCCACCATGGTTTGCTGTGCTGCCTGGGGATGCTCCAATCTCTCAGAGAAAGGAGTACAAATGTACGGCTTCCCCACTGACACAGAGCGGAGGAAAAAATGGCTGGCTCAAGTCAGCAGGAGCAATTTCACGACCAACAGCAACAAAATATGTGATGTAATTATATACAAACACTGCATTTGCACTTTTTCACAAAACGAAAACCACACCATTGGGAAAGCTTAATGTTTTGTTTAATACAAAAAAACAGGGAAAGGCATGAAAAACACAGAGTTGAGACTCTGAGTGCAGGGTGAGGGTCTCAGTGCAGGTATTCAGGCTCCATTGAATCCCCCTCTGGTTCTTGTGCTGAAAGAGGGAGTAACAGACAGGAGAAAGGGTTATACACACACAGCACACCTATTGGATGGGAAATGCCTTGGGGAGATAAGGTGTTTACTTATATAAAACAGTAGTATTAAACTTACCTTGTGTTTTCACTCTCACTTAAGTCCCTCTTCCTTTGCCATCAATCCAAAATCAGCTGAGCTGCAACATTATACAGACAGGTAATAATCAACATAATCACAAGGACACAATATGGCTCTGCTAAAAACACTCACTCTTACACGCACCAAAGTTATATTTATCTAATATTTAACTCCCTCCACCCCCGCATACAATCCCATTTAGAAGCCCCTCTTCTCTAATTCAACATGTTGGACGAAATGACATTAAGAGAACGGAATTTACAATTAAAAGGCTGTTCAACGTGTGTTGCTAACTTGCTTCGGTATGCTAGCTTAATCTGTTATCTGTAAACGTTCCCTAAATCTACTAATTTAGGGATAATCCACTGACATCCTTTAATAGACATGTTCATTTGAATCAGATGTACTGATAATATCCGCAATATAAATCTTTAAACTTCTTCTTACCTTTAAAAGTCCGTCACGAACGGTGTATTATGCTGCAACTCCACAGCTCTGCTAGCCTTGGTGCTAACTTCCGGGGAACGATTGAGAGGCTCCACGATCCGCCATTGCTGTAAAAAAGTGGTCCATTGGAGTGAACGGAGATGTCGTAACTCTTCTATTAAATGGCTCTGGGTGGTATCAGAGAGTTACACGGGTCTGGAAATGCAATGAAAACAATTGGCCACAGCAAATCATTTATATTAAACATGTAATTTTTACTTTTGAATACTTCAGTACAAAGGATGTATTGAATAATTGAAGTGATATATGTGTACACATATAAATTATTAGTCAAAACAGGGCTACATTTGATTTAATTAAAAGGTATAATATGTGGTAAACTGAAGAGCCGTTTGGGAGCCGAAAGAGCCGGCTCTTCTTGGTGAGCCGAGCCAAATGATCCGGCTCACCAAGAAGAGCCGGAATTCCCATCACTAGCTCGCACAGAGCTGGAGATGATCGGTCCATCAGGCGCATGGATGTATAATAAGAACTGGATACATTCCTATGAGAGTTGCTCATTAGCGCATGATGATAAAATGGCCCAACTTTTGAGAGAGCGAAACAACATTAACATTAATACAACATTTACGGTACAACATTTACATCATACAGCCCATGTAGTATAATATTTTACAAATGATGAATTACAGCAAACATGTGCAATATATCCATTATTACAGCTCCGTGGGCTGGCAGTAAGGCGATATGGGTCCGTTGTTATTGTGCATCCATGGGTTGAGATAAACGCATGTACTGTAGTGCTGAACACGTAACATGAACGTGCCGGGCGGCGCGGTCCCGTGGGTTAGATGCGCGTTCATAATGCAGAGGGAAATAACTCTCAGAATAACGTTATTAGCACATTTTTACAACTTGAGGAACGAATGTTTTTAATAAGGGCTATACAAGTGTTCATACTGAGTAGTTTATTTAGTTTAAAAAAAATTATCCAACGATTTACAGACTACTACATGTAAATCAATGGGAAAAAGTGTTTCCGGGCCTGGCAACCAAACGGATGTGCAGTACCGCCGTTTGGCCACCACGAATATTTTCATCTGAGTCCGGCGCACTTCCTGGGGGCTTGATCAGGCTACTTCCCGGATGTTTGCCACCGGATTGAAAGGTTTCGGCTTCAAAATAAAATAGCAAAATTACAAGGGATAAGTAAAATGGGGAGGTGGAGTGGATGTTAACAATATGAGCGCTAATAACAGCTTGCTTACAATAAACAGAAATAACATGTGACTGCTATAACTTCAAGTAATTATTTATCTTGAAAAACAAAACAAAAAACCCTTAAAAAAGCTATCACACAGTAATTTATTTTGAAAAACTAAACCGGAAGCCGTTTTGTTTATTCAACTAGCAGGCAATATGCTACCTTGTTTAGCTCTTGCTATGGTTTAAAACACTATGTATTTCAGGAGTTTGTCTCTATAAGAAGACCCTGTGATCCAAAGACCTTCCCGGGATGCGGTCCCGTGTCTGTCGTCGTTAGAAAGCCCTCGTGCTGATCGTTCCCTCCTGAAAGTGCTAACCTGCAGCAAGAGATGCTGACTGTATCTCTGTGCTCAGCTGCTCCACGAGACGACTAATGTAAGCACTGTCAGTTTATCACAGCTTTCTAGAGTTTGATTCCCACAGTGACATTGCATAGTTCTTTGTTATTATTGTGTTTGACTGTCTGTGTTTCCTAGCTAACAGTATGAGGGCCAATATTCAGCAAGGAGACAGGATGCTGCTCATTTTAGTGTGTGTGTGTGTGTGTGTGTGTGTGTGTGTGTGTGTGTAGATGGTGTCTGCCTAAGGGAAGATAATGGACAACGGCAAACCGAGTCAAGTGTGTCGGCCCAAGCGCATCGGTGAATCCTCCCAGGTGTGTATGTGTTTGCCAGTAAGTAGGGGACCAGAGTCAGAGTCAGACTTTGAAACAAATAAACACAAACAAGAAGGAAGCAGCTTCTGTACAGTAGAGAAATACACCTGAAAGTGACTCCCAGGAAATACGTTTCCTTACTTTTGGATATATATATATATATATTACTTTCTATTATCAAAAGTGCGTATTTGTATAAATAAAGTATACAATATAGCAGTGTTTAAATAAGACATCAACATTTAAGAATGTGAAACATTTCATATTTTTATAATTTGTTTCTTGTTAACAAACATGGTTACGTTTACATTCAGTCTATCTCACCAACACCCATTATGTGTGTCCTTGATGCCTAACAATACTGTTCAATCAATCAATGTTTATTTATATAGCCCAATATCACAGATGTTACATTTGTCTCAGTGGACTTCAGTTTGTACAGAATATCAGTATGACAATACGACACCCTCTGTCCTCAGACCCTCTGTCCTTAGACCCTCTGTCCTTAGACCCTCTGTCCTTAGACCCTCACATCGTACAAGGAAAAACTTCCAGAGAAAACCCACAGTTTAAAGGGAACATGGGAGAAACCTCAGGGAGAGCAGCAGAGGAGGGATCCCTCTCCCAGGACGGACAGACGTGCAATAGATGCCGTGTGTAAATTGAAAAGATAATACATTTACAACATAGGTAGTCCAGATGTTTGGAAATGCATGTGTGTATAATAGGAAGATGAATCCACGAGGATGTCAACAATCCTGTGGGAGCCATCAGGGAAGTAGTATGGTGAGAGTCAGGCAGGACCGCAGAGACCGGTTCAGCCAGGACTCGAAGTCCAGGACTCGAAGTCCAGGACTCAGGATAGAGGATCCAGGACACGACCACAGCAACAGGATCAGCCTCGACTCAGGATCCCGGCGTATATATGGACACAAAAAAGAGATTTGGGGGAAGCTGGGTTAATCGGAACATGAGAGTACACAGGGACAAACAGTCAGAAAGACGGAGTAAGGTGCCCCCCCCCCAACAGTCCAAGCCTATAGCAGCTAAACTAACGTGTCTACATACATGCACTCCCTTAGGATAGGTTGAGGGAAAGGGGTAGCAAGTAAGAAGTAGGAAACAGACGTGGAGAGGCACACGCAGGGAAAAGGTCCCCACTGGAACCTGAATTGGTTAGAGGTAAGGAGTAGGTCTGTGGCTACGTTCCACACTCCCCGGTCGGGCTAGGCCTTCTCTGCAACCTGTTACCCTCTAATAGAACCTCGAGAGGTCAGAGAGGGGAAAGGTTTTGGATAAAGAGAAAATAGAATGAAATAGATTACAGGAGTAGAGAGTGTGAGAAGTAAAGAGAGAATAGATTTAGAAGAATGAGAAGTAGTAATAACCTTAGTTTTAAATATAAGATCAAAGCTTTTAGGATTTTAAGTGAAGAAGTAAGAACCAAGATGTAGGTGAAGAGGCACAACGTGTTGATTGAGTGCCACAGTGACGCGTCCTAAAACCCGGAAGTAAGTCAGCATTTGACCCCTTCCGGTTCCTTCCACAAAAAGCAATGCAATGTCTCCAGAGGACTTTGGAAAAGAGCTGGAAATCTGTGGTTGATGCAAATGGGAGAGACAGATCACGTTTTGTTCAGCCGGATAATATCCACATGTCTTCCCTACTTTTATAATTTTCTAATCATAAATCTAATCGATAGATTTATGATCGATAGATTTAGGATTCGAAAATGATAAAAGTAAGGAAGGAGTTTACTTCCGGGTTTTAGGACTGTGGCACTCTATTGCCACATATAGCCAATAATGATCGGCATCTTCTCAGGGTAACTTTAATGCCTTTTTGTAGAATTGTTGTCTTATTTTAGAGTCTTTCCAAATATTCTTTCAGATGGCAAATATTATTTCTTTAAATGTTATTTTTACATACAGCAAGGACGAACTGAAAAATTGTAATGAGTAACATTTGCGCACACTTTCTACACTGCTGAACTGAACCTTCGACCCACAATAAGTGTGTGTGTACTGTCTAAAAATCCCCCACTAAGACCTCGACCTGTGTGTTGCAGGTGTTCCGCTGCGGGGACCAGGCGGGGGGGGTGCTGCGGGGCCTCAGCCAGCAGCGGCAGCAGCACCAGCTGTGTGACGTGGTGCTGCTGGCCGACAGCAGGCGGCTCCCGGCCCACCGGGCCCTGCTGGCCCTCTCCAGCCCGTACTTCCACGCCATGTTCACCCTGGGCATGAGGGAGAAACGCCAGGAAGAGGTACATGTAGTGAGGCAAAGAACAGATTATACGACGGGAATTTGATGATTTGAACAGAAGCCTTCGTTTCCTTTTGTCTTCCTTCCACTTTCTGTTTCCTTTTTATTTTTCTAGAACTGCATTCCTCTCATTTTCATCTACGTTTACTTATAAAGATCTATAGACTAGGACCTAGGTTAATCATATTCTTTTAATGTCAAGATAACTCATTGTCGGTCAGGATCTATGCGGTCAATAATGGGTGTAGTATCTATAGTATCTACATCTGGGTTCTCTAAGGCAGGGGTTCCCAACCCCCGGTCCGGGCCGCGGAGGTGTTACTGCCGGGCCGTGAAATAGCTCTGAGTTTATCTTGAAAATTCTTCTTTTTTTCTTTTTCGCACATATACCAGTCATATTATTTCATCCAAAACATCCAAAATAAATCAAAATTGGTTAGCATAAGGTCTGCGCAGAGAAAGTTACCGGTGCGCCAATAGGAAGTGGAGCACACAGGAAACCTCCTACATACAATTAGCCACCTATATTATATTATATTATATTATATTATATTATATTAATATTTGTAAAGCGGTCCTAATTTTTTGTTTTAATTGTATCCTGGTTTTAAACTTTGTTAATATGTTTTGGATGCAAATTGGTGCAAATTGTTAAATACAATTAGCCTCTGTTGCCACCTGCTGGTGAGTAAATATTAAAATCAGTTCAATTGTTTTTAATGTATCTGCCGGTCCTTGGCACAATAGGAGTAGGAGCTCCACCCCGCACAAAACACACACAAACCACAACAAAGATCAGCTGTGTGTAAGTCTTTGGTCTGAGATCCTTATACAAATCAGTTTAAAATCAGTTTTTGTCAGTAGCTGTCTGCCTAAAATCACGTGGGATCTGTGAGGAATAACCTCAGAAGTAAAATACAACTGCTTCGTCAGGTGTCCTTTAACTCTGTTCCTATGGCCTTGTGCTGTGGATGGCAGGTGGAAACAGCTCCAGGATGTCATAGACAGGATAATCATTCAAAAGATAACATTTCTAAGAAACTCCATTAATATCCAGAGGAATGGCATCAGATCTAGAAGCTTCCGTGTGCTCAGCCGCTTAGGAGGTACCGGAAACCTCTTTAAATTCTAGTGACATCATATATACAACTCCTAATTCAATCAATCAATCAATCAATGTTTATTTATACAGCCCAATATCACAAATGTTACATTTGTCTCAGTGGTCTTCACAGTGTGTACAGACTATCAGTATGACAATACGACACCCTCTGTCCTTAGACCCTCTGTCCTTAGACCCTCTGTCCTCAGACCCTCACATCGTACAAGGAAAAACTTCCAGAGAAAACCCCCAGTTTAAAGGGAACATGGGAGAAACCTCAGGGAGAGCAGCAGAGGAGGGCTCCCTCTCCCAGGATGGACAGACGTGCAATAGATGCCGTGTGTAAATTGAAAAGATAATACATTTGCAACATAGGTAGTCCAAATGTTTGGAAATGCATGTGTCTATAATAAGAAGATGAATCCACGAGGATATCCATCCAGGACTTATGATCCAGGACCACAGCCACGACTCAAGATCCAGGGCTCACGATCCAGGGCTCGCGATCCAGGACTCGCGATCCAGGGCTCGCGATCCAGGGCTCCCAATCCAGGACACAGGACCGCAGGATCATCCATGACTCCGGATCCCGGCGTATATAGACACCCAAAAGAAAGACATTTGGGGAAGCTGGGTTAATCGGAACATGAGAGGACACAGGTATAGACAGAGAGAAGGAAGAAGTAAGATGTCCCCCGACAAACTAAGCCTATATCAGCAAAACTAGGGGCTGAATCTAATCAGCCCTAACTATAAGCTTTATCAAAAAGGAAGGTCTTAAGCGCACTCTTAAAAACGGATAGGGTGTCTGCCGCCCGAACACAAACTGGAAGCTGATTCCACAAATGTGGAGCTTGATAAGAAAAGGCTCTGGCTCCCATTGTACTTTTAGAGACTCTCGGAACAACCAACAACCCTGCATTCTTGGAACGCAATGCCCTAGTAGGACAGTAGGGTATAATGAGTTCTTTAAGGTAAGATGGCGCCTGCCCATTAAGGGCTTTGTAGGCGAGAAGAAGAATTTTAAATTCTATCCTTTGTTCTATAGGGAGCCAGTGTAAGGCAGCCAGAACAGGAGTAATGTGGTCCCTTTTCCTAACTCTGGTTAGTACACGAGCCGCAGCATTTTGAATCAGCTGAAGCGACTTGCCTGACTTCTTGGTACTCCCTGATAATAAAGAGTTACAATAATCCAGCCTTGAAGTAACAAATGCATGGACTAGTTTCTCTGCATCGTTTTGAGGCAAGATATGCCTGATTTTTGCAATGTTACGTAGATGGAAGTAGGCGGTCCTTGAAATTGATTTTATGTGGGCGTTAAAGGATAAATCCTGATCAAATATAACACCAAGATTCCTTACAGTCTCACTGGAGGCCAAATTAATGCCATCCATAGTTAGTATATCTTTAGATAATTTGTTTCGTAGATTCTTCGGGCCAAGTACAATAACTTCAGTTTTGGTCGTGTTTAACATAAAAAACGTTAAAAACGTGGATGACTTTGACCTAAGTCCTTGAGGCATTCTTGAATTTTATTTAGATGATTGATTTCATCAGGCTTGATTGATAAATATAGTTGAGTATCATCCGCATAACAATGAAAATGTACAGAATGATTCCTTATAATATTGCCTAACTGAAGCATATATAATGTGAACAAAATAGGTCCGAGCACTGAGCCCTGTGGCACTCCATGGCTAACTTTGGTTTGTGTAGAAGATTCATCGTTGACACGTACAAACTGAGAGCGTTCAGATAGATGGGACCTAATCCAGCCTAAAGCAAGCTCCTAAAGCAAGCTCTAGTCTTTGCAATAAGATATCATGGTCGATAGTATCTAATGCAGCACTGAGATCGAGCAAAACAAGAATAGAGACAAGTCCCTTGTCAGAGGCTATTTGAATATCATTTGTAACTTTAACCAGAGCTGTCTCTGTGCTATGATGTGTCATAAAGCCAATTACCTGCATCTTCCTCTTCCTTTTGCAGGTGGAGCTGGTTGGGATGTCCTACATTGGTCTGAAGGCTGTAGTGGACTTCCTGTACAGCGGGGAGCTGCTGCTGGATGGGGAGAACATTGAGTCTGTGCTGGAGGCGGCCCACCTCCTGCAGGTAACCAACGGGACACTTCCTGTGAAACACATCATGTACATTGCAGGAGAATTAGGGTGCATCACATTAAATTACAGTATGTATGAAAACCAGGTTTCTGCTCAGTTGTAGTCCAAACGACTGCAGTATTGTATTAAAAGGTCACTCAAAATAGACACAGGTGAAGCGTATAAAGTGTTGAATGCTAATAATCATTCCAGATGGAGAATAGGTTCATCATATTCTTTTAGTTGGCATTTATTCATGCAATAATCTTTTTAGTTGGGTTGAGTGTTTAAAATAATTTATAATGATTAACAATTATAATACATCTATTTGACTGTGTACTATAAGTAAAATGCCAACTGTTTATACCTGTTACCGTGACAATATTCTTCAAGTGCTAATATGCCACTTATTTGTATTTCAATTGCACACTCTGTGTCACCTTGAGTTTGGAGGGAAATGTTCCTGCCCGACTGCAGGCTGAACAAAGCTTCCATACACAGAACAGTCTTGATGCATTCAATGTGAAAGAGGGCAGGGTTAACAACAGCAACACTACTTCAACAATCTGTTTACCAAATGTCAATGCCACAATTCAAGGTCACACTACAGTAGGTGAGTGGATGATATCTTGTATAATGTTTGTTATGGGCCTGATGTCTCCCCCCTCAATGTAATGAGTTGTAGTAATAGAGGAAGAAGTAGGACATTTGGAATAAGACCTGTTTATAAGTAGCCATAGTGTGTTAGAGTGTTATAAAGCCTAGTCATTGTTTACACAGTGCTTATATCCTTCAAATAGTGTGAAACCCTCAAAAGTAAATAAATGAACAGCATATGTCATTATGATGGAAATGAAACTGATCACTAAAGCTGCTGGTTGGTCCAGGTGTGGCGGGTGGTGGATCTGTGCTGCCAGTACCTGGAGGGGGGGCTGAGTGAGGACAACTTCCTGTTCCTGCAGCAGCTGGCCCTGCTGTACAGCCTGGAGCGCCTGGACTCCTGCGTGGACCGCTTCGTCCTCACACACTTCGCCTCGCTGTCCTTCACCCCCGACTTCCTGCATCACATTCCTCTACACAAACTCTCAGCGTACCTCTCCAGCGGACAGGTACATACACTGCTCAGGGGGGAGGAAATACGTGCTGCAACATTTCTTTATCAATATATTCCAACCTTTATTCACTCGGTAAGAATAAAATGATTTAAATGAAAATACATTTTATTGCCTATTAGATTTTCACATACAAGGAATTTGCTTTAGTGTACTGGTGCATATCATAAACATAATAAGATCAATTAAAAATTAAAGCAAGTCAAATAAAGAAACCTAAATGTATGATGGTAAAGTTATCATTACTAGTACTCGGATGTTAAAGGAGACATGTCATGGCCATTTCCACTGATCATGATTCCATTGTTGAGGTCGACGAGAATAGATTTATATCGTGCAATGTTCCAAACTCACATTGGTTTCTCAAACAGCATCTCTGTAAACGACGTGTATTCACTGAACTTCACTCTCTGCTTTTAGCGGCTCGTTGTAGCTCCAGTAGCTCCAGCCCCCCCCCTCCCTGTGAGCACAGTGTGCTCTGATTGGTCGGGACGTTGTGAATCGCGCTGAGCTCCGTAGAGGTGTTGTTTCCTTGTTTAGCGAGCGTGCGTGCGTCCGTCCGTGTGTGTCCGTGGATTGGTCAATTTGGACCAATCAGCGGGGGCTTAACGTAACGGCTCTGCGGACGTAACGTAACGGCTCCACGGATTGGTCCATTTAGTTCCGGGTACGTGCTTACGTAATCTTGTACCCGGAAGAATCAAATGGATGATGACGTTTCACCAACGAGGCGTTTTGGGGAGTTCTCTGTGTTAGAGTGTTACTCCCTACAGGGTGTACTTTGAGGGTTGTGACTCTGCACACCGTGTACATGCATACAAACCTTCATAACACAAGGGACGGGTGATAACCGGAAAAGCATGACATGTCACCTTTAAGGCAGCTGTGCAGAATGTAGAAGTTGTTCACAAGTTGTATCTTTTAACCATCATTAAGCCAAACACATTCCTCAATCATTCATTACACACTTCTGCTACAAATACATTGTTATTCATAGCAAACGTAAGTCCTTCAGTTGTATTTTCATCTAGTATTTAGTATGTTAAATTACGAAATAAATTCTATAAAGAAGAAGAAGAAGAGTGTTTTTGTTTTTTAAAGTAAAGAGGAAATGTGTTCAGCACTGAATCAGTGTTTCACTTTCATCATGATTCCTTCCCATCATCAAGAGGACAGTGAGGTTTGGTCAGCGGCTCCTCCCCCCAGCCTCCCATCCCTCCATCCCCCCAGCCTCCCATCCCCCCATCCCCCCAGCCTCCCATCCCCCCAGCCTCACTCATGGTCTTCCTGAAAGATGCAGACCTTTCCCTGTTCCACTGATGGAAGAAAGTGGGAGTAGGTTTGGGAGTTGATTTAGAGTCCATGTTCAACCTGAAAGGGTCCAACTAGCTCCTCTTTAATAAAACCAGCCCATTCCAGAACCCACCTCCACCTTGCTGAGTGGAAGTGGAGCTCTGGGCCCGGGACTGATCCAGCCACGGGTCCATCCAGAGTCCCCCTCATCTCATCAGTCCAGAAAACCTTTCACAATCTGTCTTCAGATGTGTCTTGGCCCAGTCTTGACCTCATGTGTTGTTCAGGGGGGTCCAGCCTCCCTCACCGTGGCTTGTTCAGGGGGGTCCAGCCTCCCTCACCGTGGCTTGTTCAGTGGGGTCCAGCCTCCCTCACCGTGGCTTGTTCAGTGGGGTCCAGCCTCCCTCTCCGTGGCTTGTTCAGTGGGGTCCAGCCTCCCTCACCGTGGCTTGTTCAGTGGGTCCAGCCTCCCTCACCGTGGCTTGTTCAGTGGGGTCCAGCCTCCCTCTCCGTGGCTTGTTCAGTGGGGTCCAGCCTCCCTCACCGTGGCTTGTTCAGTGGGGTCCAGCCTCCCTCACCGTGGCTTGTTCAGTGGGGTCCAGCCTCCCTCTCCGTGGCTTGTTCAGTGGGGTCCAGCCTCCCTCACCGTGGCTTGTTCAGTGGGGTCCAGCCTCCCTCACCCTGTCTTGTTCAGTGGGGTCCAGCCCCCTCACCGTGCCTTGTTCAGTGGGGTCCAGCCCCCTCACCGTGGCTTGTTCAGTGGGTCCAGCCTCCCTCACCCTGTCTTGTTCAGTGGGGTCCAGCCTCCCTCTCCGTGGCTTGTTCAGTGGGGTCCAGCCTCCCTCACCGTGGCTTGTTCAGTGGGGTCCAGCCTCCCTCACCGTGGCTTGTTCAGTGGGGTCCAGCCTCCCTCTCCGTGGCTTGTTCAGTGGGGTCCAGCCTCCCTCACCCTGTCTTGTTCAGTGGGGTCCAGCCCCCTCACCGTGCCTTGTTCAGTGGGGTCCAGCCCCCTCACCGTGGCTTGTTCAGTGGGTCCAGCCTCCCTCACCCTGTCTTGTTCAGTGGGGTCCAGCCCCCTCACCGTGGCTTGTTCAGTGGGGTCCAGCCCCCTCACCGTGGCTTGTTCAGTGGGGTCCAGCCCCCTCACCGTGGCTTGTTCAGTGGGGGTCCAGCCTCCCTCACCGTGGCTTGTTCAGGGGGGTCCAGCCTCCCTCACCGTGGCTTGTTCAGTGGGGTCCAGCCCCCTCACCGTGGCCTGTTCAGTGGGTCCAGCCTCCCTCACCCTGTCTTGTTCAGTGGGGTCCAGCCCCCTCACCGTGGCTTGTTCAGTGGGGTCCAGCCCCCTCACCGTGGCTTGTTCAGTGGGGTCCAGCCCCCTCACCGTGGCTTGTTCAGTGGGGGTCCAGCCTCCCTCACCGTGGCTTGTTCAGGGGGGTCCAGCCTCCCTCACCGTGGCTTGTTCAGGGGGGTCCAGCCTCCCTCACCGTGGCTTGTTCAGTGGGTTCCAGCCTCCCTCACCGTGGCTTGTTCAGGGGGGTCCAGCCTCCCTCACCGTGGCTTGTTCAGGGGGGTCCAGCCTCCCTCACCGTGGCTTGTTCAGTGGGGGTCCAGCCTCCCTCTCCGGGGCCATGTCTCTGAACACCTGAGACCTCTGGGCCCTCAGGTGGGTCACAGTTCTGGAGTCTGACCGCACTGGAGGATAATGGCTTCCTGGTGGCTTCACGTTCGATTCTTCTCAGATCTGTGGCACTCAATTTGCTTATTTGTTCCTCAATATGTTTCTTGCAGCCCTGTTGACTATTACAAAGATGTGCTTTTCAAAAGTCAGTTAAATCTATTTTTTGGCCCATTTTGCCTGTTTTCATGTAGGGTGTTGATCTCCTCAGGCCACGCCCTCCCTCATCACACACATACACATCACCTGATATCCTTAACTCCAAGTCCACACAGCTAAGAGTTGGAAAATATGATCAAAATGCTCTCTTTCATAATAGTTGTGCACACAGTGTCTATCTAAACTGCCGGCCCACTCCCGTCTGTAATGCCAGCCAGCGAAGAAGAGAGAACAGGAAGTACACTCTTTGGATAAGGAGGCAGAGGTTGTTTATTGTTTGGTTTGTGTTTGACTGTACGTAGACATGATGAGCAGCTGCAGGTGAGACGGGGTCCTGATCTTGTTCACTTCCTGTTCACCTCCACCCTAAGGTGCAGCATGACAGCGAGCAGGCGCTGCTGCAGGCCTCCCTGCGGTGGCTCAGCACCACTCCTGAGCGCACCCCCCACGCCAGGCAGCTCCTCTCCCACATCCGCTTCCCCCTGATGGCGGGGGGGGAGCTGGTGGAGCGGGTGGTGCCGGCGCTGAGGGCCCTGCTGACGGAGGAGAGCTGCCAGGCTCTGCTGCAGGAGGCTCTGGGATACCACGGTACGCCCAGCGCTCAACCACTGCTGCAGACAGGAAGCACCCTGCTGAGGGGGGGCGCGGAGCAGCTGCTGCTGATTGGAGGAGAGGTACAGATGGGTGGTGCCCAATCAGTTGATCACAACTTTGTTTTCAACGATGCATATGAAGCCATTTGCAGTGTTTCTCACTTTTGTATCCATTATTCTCAAAGTGTACTCATTATCACTTTATTTATATAGTGCCTATCATGACACCAAAGGATGCTTTACAATAGGGAGGGGACACAAAGGACAACAGTAATACAAACATAGATGACGAAAAAGGAAGATAAATAAACATAAGGCTGGGTGAAAACATTTAAATGTGACCGCCTGTATTTCTTACTGTTATACGTCATGACTTACATCTTGGTACGGACCCACTAGGGATGAGGAAGGGAACACACCAGTTGGGTTGGTAAATAATTATACTTGGGTTTAATAAATAACAAAAAAGGTGTCCAACAAATTGAGAGCAAAACATAGCCTCAGCCAAAAGGGCGCACGTGTACTGCTAATGACGGAAGGAGGACTCTAGCGGCCCGTCCACACTGCAGCTTCGACAGCTTCAAAAGCGGCTTCCAACGCCATATTGAGGGCTGTTCCAAACCAACGAGTGTGGAGGGGTGAGGAGGGGGAGTGGGCTATCGAGCCCTCAAACAGCGAGTCTGCAGCGGTGCTGACTTGAGACCGGTCTCTACCTGACCGGAGTCACGTTGTGTGTGTCCTCAGGAAACACGCTGTGTACAAGTAGTTCCAGCAAACATCCACTGATAAGCTGCGATGTTAGCGACCTCATGATGACCTCATATGTTTTAACTTAGGATCATACTGTGTTTAGTCTAGAAAGCGTGCCGCTGTGTTCCCTCCCTCCACCTGACAGGAGGAGCCTCGTTGAGCTGCGAGTGTGGCTACAGACGGAGTTCACTCCGTCACGGAGGGGTCGAGGGAGTGGTTTGGGATTGGGCCTAAAGGTGAGCCTAGTTTCACACCTGAAATCACTGCCAGTCAACACCAATACAATGAGGCTGCAGCAAAACACAGCTAAACACTCCAAACACATGTTCACACGACACTAAGCACATATATACTCACACCAAACACACGGACCACACAAGTCAAACACAGTCTACAGCTTAAGTCTAAAGTGTCCACGACACAAGAGCAAACATGCGTGAGGCGTCTGATCGCAGCAGAGCCTCCCGAGTGACAGGTGGTGGAGATGGGCGAGTCCTGAATCATCCGGATCCTAGAAATGAGCTGGTCGTGACGAGTCTCCCCTCTCCATTGACCCGAGTCCTTCGAGTCCTACACCTGGTGACGTACTATAACTATACATTGCGTCACTCGCTACTCTCCTTATAACATGTACACTCACATTACAACGTACCCCAGTCCATCTGCCTAGCCTTTAGCCAGTAGGACCGCTGCCAGAAGTTATGGTTTGGCTCAGGGGACGCGGATCAGGGAAACTTCCTGCAGACTCGTGGGCACTCAGAGGAGTAAGTTACGGCTCCTAACGGTAATAGCTTAGCAGATCCAGAGATCCAAACTCGTGCACGAGCATAGCCGCGGCCACAAGTGGGGAGAGGTTAACAGCAACACGTTGCAGCCCCTCCTCCAGCTCCCGCGGCTGTATCATGAACGAGTCAACAGCAGGCTCAGAGATTCGCACATCCTGACTCAGTGTGTTTTGCATTATATGTATATAGTTATTTTAATATGTTCCTTTACTAAAGCAAATTTTGCACAATTGTGTTTTAATTTAATAATTGTATAATTAAGACATTTTATATATTATAACTGTTTTACAATTTTCTATCATTTGTCATTGTTTGTTTCTTTTTGTGTGCTTTGTTCAAAATAAACGTTTTGCCACGTGAGATCCGTATTGGACATGCAGCTGTACAGCAGGAGACTGTTGCACAACATGAACATGCTGTTAGAAGTCTGCACTGAAACTTCCTTTGGAGCCGGAAACATAATGGACTTACTCAACATCGCGGGATCCGTGAATCCAGGACAATGATCGAGAGACCAGTCGCCTACGAGTTAGTCAGCGGAACTTCAGACTCAGATTCGCAAATCCTGACTCGCTGTGCAACACACAGCAGACTGGTGCGGACTCAGAGCCGTAACCATAGCAGCAGATCCAGAGATCCGGCAGACTCGTCGTCATGCACGAGTCAACAGCAGACTCAGATTCGCCAAATCGCAAAATAACCCTTTTTTTTTCGATCAACATTTTTTATGAAAGCAAAAGACACTGTGTAGCGGAGGTTAATGTAACGTCAGTTTAATATGCTCGTGAAATGCAACAAGTTTTCGGTTTCACCGATAGGATTTCTACGCTCTTGGTGATGCTGACTCAAATGACTCGTATGATCCGGGTCTCTTCAATGACTGACTCAGAAGACCCTGAGTCCGTAAAAGGATCGGGACTTGCCATCTCTAATAGGTGTCCCCAGGCTTTGTAGTCATCTCCGGAAGGTATGCGCTGGGATTGGAGCGCGTCGGGCCCGGCGTGCTCCAATCAGTGTCTTCGGAGGCGGAGCAGAAATGGTAGCCAATGACGTTGGGGCAACTACACAGCTCATTTACATATGGAACAGCAAAACAGAATCAACAGGACCGGGGAGGCGACGGCCGTCACACATATCTAATAATCATATAAAGGAGTGCCTTGGAAGTACTAGTTACAACAACTCACCCAGAGCTTTAGTCACAGAGAGAGGACCAAAAGAAACAATATCATCAAGGACTAACGCACGATCGGAATCACAGATCAACAGATCATGGCTATTTTTGTATTATTCTTATTTTGTACGTTTATAAAACGTTTGTTATCAACTCTAAAGAATCCTGAGTCAGATCTAATAATAATAATAATACATTTATATAGCGCCTTTCATAATCCCAAGGACGACAAAGCAGTTGGTAAAATAAAAACATCTGACTTGATTTGGGCTTGACTGACTAAAGACTTAAATCCCTGAATTGATCAAAATAAATGTAAGTCTTAAGTTTTGGCCTGGAATTATTTTTGAACAATAAAGAAAATAAGATTTCAAGCAGCCGGCTGTGCTCAGCTACACCTATTTGCTCTGTAATAACTCCACCTGTACCCGTCCCGTCCCTGCTGCAGGTGTCGGAGCGGGGGGAGGAGCTGAGCGCCAACGTGTGCCGGCTGGACGCTGAAACAGGAAGCTGGTCGGTGGAGACGGAGCTGCCGGCCCAGCGGAGCCACCACTGCCTGGCCGTGCTGGGGGGCTTCATCTTCACTGCTGGGGGCAGCTCGTCCAGGGACAACGGGGGGGACGCTGCCTGTAACCTGCTCCACAGATACGACCCCCGCCACAACCAGTGGTCCCGGGTACTGTTCCAGGAGCCCCCCCATTCTCTGTCAAATACTGTTTATTTTCAAACACAAAATTATTTAGATTTTTTTAACACTAGCACAAAAACATTTCAGTTTAATGTGAGAAGGGTAACAGAGGACCCCCCCCCCCACCCTTTGTTTCTCACTTCCTGTTTGCTGGTGCTCAGACTCAGTGACGCTGTGATGCTTTTCCAGGGAGCTCCAATGAATGAGCGGCGGGTGGACTTCTACCTGGAGGCGGTGGGAGAGAGCCTGATCGCTGTGGGGGGGAGGAATGACTCTGGAGCCCTGTCCTCTGTGGAGGTGTACTGTCCCGCCCAGGACTGCTGGTCCTACGTGGCTCCACTGCCCAGGTAGGCTCACATGGTGTGTGTCTGTGTTTTCTAGAATTCTGTGGCAGTAGGGAATATAGGAAATAATGAATCCATGTATGATATTTTTTTTTAACAAAATACCGTTGTTAAAAATGTAATTTATAGAGGGAATTGTGACCTTTTAATAACACAGCTCTCAGCAGCTTCTCACAAAATGCAATCATTTGTTTCCCAAACCCTTCAATTGTGAGTTCTGTTGTGGAGACACGCTATAAATGACAATTTACACGCACTTTGGAACGTGACAACAGTCTGGAGCCTTGGATGAGAGAACCCATTTGGAAATGTTGCCCCCCCATCCATACTTCCTAACAACGGGCCTACCTGTGTTACCTAATATTCTTGAAGGAGAGTTTTTATCAAATGCTCCACATTGTAATCTGGGGCTATCCATTTAACAACAACACAATGCATCCACTCATATCCGCACTTCTTTCCAATCCATTCACTCCTGTTAATAACTTAATGTTTAAAGCACTTCCCACAAGTGTCCTAACTTGCTACCTGGATATGCCAGTACTGTGAACGATCACGAACGGATGTTTTGATAAAGTTTGCTGTTGTTAAACGTTAACCACATTAACTTTAATGTATAAAGACTTTTATAAATGTTTATTTTATTAATGTATCACCGGGTACGTTACTAACATACAAATGATTTATTTTTGGGTGAAGCGTCCCACAAGTGCTGCTTTGACAGGATAGTTCCAAACCCCCAAGATGGCTTCCTGTCAGGCTTCGCTTAGTGTGGCTGTAAACATTAAGTCTTTGCCATTATATTTCTTGAGTGCATATTTATTGTTTGTCAGTTTGTTTAACCATAAATCCAGTAGATTTTTTCTATTAATTTTTGTAACGGTTCTGCATTTGGCTTTTTGAATTGTGCCTGGTCTAGGCTCACCTACGGCCACGCGGGGACGGTCCACAGAGGAGTGGTCTACATCTCAGGAGGTCACGACTTTCAGATCGGCCCGTACCGCAGACAGGTCCTGAGCTATGAGCCGTCCCGGGACAGCGAGGTGTGGACGGAGCGGCCGGCCATGACTCTGGCGCGGGGCTGGCACTGCATGGCCTCCCTCAAACACCTCATCTACGCCCTGGGGGGCAGCGACGACGATGAGGACACCACGGAGCGCTTCGACATCCTGAGGGTGGAGTCCTACGACCCCGGCAGCGGGCAGTGGACCCTCCTGGCTCCGCTGCTGCTGCCCAACAGCGAGGCGGGGGTGTCCGTGTGGGCGGGGAGGATCTACGTGCTGGGGGGCTACAGTTGGGAGAGCATAGTGTTCTCCAGAGCCACGCAGGTGTACGACCCCGACAAGGACTCGTGGAGCAGAGGCCCCGACTTGCCTAAATGTGTCGCAGGAGCCTCAGCATGTGTGTGCACTATGAAGCCCTCCCCCCCCCCCAACCTCTCCGGGGGAGAAGAAGAAGGGGAAAGGAGCATTACCCTCCACGTGACAACAGTGAAGGACCATCTTATACAAGGCCGGACCTCATAGAGTCCTATCGAGGACGCGGAAATGACCTGTAGTACGGGTCCCCAGCAAGTAGAAACTGCCGGATGCTAACTTCCAAACAAATTGGCCCTTTCTGGTTTAAACTGCCATTTTTTTATCCTAAAACTGTCAGAAATGTATTCAGCATCCTCAATACCCCCATGACCACTCCACAACTGTCCAAATCGACCCAACCGTTTTAATATCACTACTGATGCTAATTGTGCAAATTGCCAACATGCAGGTTAGCATGCAGCGTATGTGCTGGGGACCCTACGATACAACATCAACATGTCCAGGTGCTGGCTACTAGACTGTTTGGCTGAGACAGATCCTTATTCACACATGTGTACCCCTCCTCGTGTTTGTTTCACCCCCCTTACTTTGGTGTTAGCACAAACCCCATTAATCATCACCACATTGTATTTAACACCCTTTCCAGCTGTAAACACTGCAGTGAATAGACACTGAAATGTGTCCCAACATGAACATGTTTGTGGATATGTGGCTGTTCCTCTGATGGATGAACATACTGTGGGGTTACCCATTCATTTCACCATAGTCTTACAAAGTGGACCAAACCACTCAACATTCAATGAAAGTGGTGATCAGCAATTTGATATGTGCCTAGTGGAGGACATCATAAGGCCTTGAAGCAATCAAATGTAAAACACAATATTTATGATTGATGAAAGTAGTAGGTTTGACCCGAACACGACAGGAGGGTTATTAGAAGATATGTTTGTTGTTATGTCCCCCACATGGGTAACAACAGTTGTTTTCGCCATGCGCACCCCAGCGCCGCAGAGAGAGACAACTGGCAATGGTTCCCATGCATGCTTTCATTTCTGCAACTTCTCCTCCAGACCTGAGCGAAGTCCTGTGTCTGAGCCGTAACACTGTTCAGAGGTCAGATATGGTATCAGGTAGTCAATCATAACTCACTCCACACCAAGGTCAGACTGCTGTGCAGAACATTGTAAACACACAGTGTATGTAATAAAATATAATCTGTGCAGTATTTGTAAAAGTTTGTGTCAATTGACTGTGCATTTGTCTGTCTTAACCGTCTTAACCTGTCAAATTGCTGCCATTTGACAGAAATGTGACTGTAAAGGCAAAGTATTTTATTCAAAACATGGACCATTATAAAACAAATCACTACACCTGTAAAAGCTTATCAGAGCACTGATAAGTGTTGGTTAAATATATTACAATCTCATTTGAAAGCCGAATCGTCTTAAAATGTGTGTTCACCTGCACATTAGAGTTTCCAGCTTATAGTCCTATAGTGAACCCAGAAATGTGTTGGAACCCCAAAGTGTTAAGATAGAAATGTGTAGTATGGGATGCTAACTTGCATATGTTTGGCAATTTGTACAATAAGCAAGTTGCATTAATTAGCAATACAATGATGAGTCCTGGCTGAACCTGTCTCTGCTGTCCTGCCTGCTCTCACCATGCTACTTCTCTGATGGCTCCCACAGGATTGTTGACATCCACCTGGTTTCATATCCTTTTTTATAGACACATGCATTTTCAAGCATTTGGGCTACCTATATGGCAAATGTATTATCTTTTCAATTTACACGACACTGCACGTCTGTCTGTCTGTTGCTCTCCCCGAGGTTTCTTCACATTTTTATATTGTGCTGTCTATATCCAATGGCTCATGGTAGTCAACCCGGGATGACAGATATGGACACGTTTTGGTTAAACCTGCATCCTGCATCCAAAACCACTCAACAATGGTCTAAATCGGCTGTTGTCCAAATACAGTGAGCTATAATGCTAATCATGATACTGATGCAAATTGTGCAAATTATGCAAACAGTTTCTATCTTCAGGGGACCCAACTATACATTTCTAACATAGAACTTTGGGGTACTCAACATTTCCGGGTTCACTATGCTGGCCACTACACTACTATATGCAGGGCTGCACATAACTGGTGCGCAGGTACGCATGCGCACCTCCGCCAAAAAAAGAGCACCGGGTCATTTGAAAAAAGGCGCATTTGCGTACCAAAATTGGGAGAGAAGAGAAAAGAGAGGAGAGAGAGAGAAAGATATTTGCGAGTTGCATATGAACTCAGGGTCGGCCCGTAGCACTGGCGTTATAGATGTTCACCTAGGGCCCAGATCTGTGGAGGCGCTGCGCTGACAGCTCTGGGAGGGAAAAAAAAAATGTTGACCGTTGGGGCTCATCCTAATTTTCGGCCTTGATGTAACAATATTCATAATTAAGTAAATGTAACACCCTTTTCACCCCGGTTACACGTTTCATTTGCCCTGT
Organism: Pseudochaenichthys georgianus; assembly: GCF_902827115.2. Classification (NCBI taxonomy): domain Eukaryota; kingdom Metazoa; phylum Chordata; class Actinopteri; order Perciformes; family Channichthyidae; genus Pseudochaenichthys; species Pseudochaenichthys georgianus. The sequence goes on from NC_047509.1 coordinate 44,257,880, forward strand.
AAAATGGGCGCTGTAAGTGATGAAAATGGGGGATGTTGGCTTATCTGGCAACCGCAGCTCACAGCCAAAGTGCGAGGGAGAGAGAGAAGGGCGCACCGCCCGGTGTTGTTATTAGCATCTGGTGCTAGCTGCTCTAACGGAAGAAGAAGAAGATGTTTCTACAATAATGTGGAGGGAGAGTCCTCTCCAGTCAGACTGAGAGGCTGATACTACAGCTCAGTGAGGTAAAGGACTCTGAGTGTTTAGATAGTTCACTTTAGTCTAAGTTCAAACGGTTTGGTCACAATTTATGTAAACACATATTTCCAAGGCACTCCTTTATAATTATTGGGATAAACAGGTTTGAAATCATTCCAATGCATACTATAGGACAGTAAACCAGACATATCCTTTAAAACTGGAGAGATAAAAAAGAAATGCATAAATAAATGAATGTTAAGGTAAAAGATATGAATGAACAACACAAATAAAATAAGTTACATTCATTTGTTATTGGCTATGGTAGGTTATTGGTTATGTTCACATACTTATTTGCTAATGTTGTCTTGTGTTCACCTCTGTGTGTTCAGTGCCGTGTGTCTGGCAAATAAAGTCAAGACCCCTCAAAAGTTACGGTTTATTAAGGATGAGCACCCTTTGAGAACCAGGGCAAAACAGTTATGTGCACCCTGACTATATGATTATTCTTGTGCAGTAAGGCACACTGGATGGCAGTGTGAGGCTGTCTGAGGTCTTGTTGACGTGTCAGTAGGTGCAGGGTGCCGCCTCCTCTCCACTCGTCCTCTGGCAGCTTCATACGAAGGGGTAGTACGGGTGAGACTTGACTCTGAAACAGAACAACATCATCAGTGTGTCAGGAGCTGCTCACGCAGAACAACATGGCTGTGATGAACTCACTCCTCCAGCAGGCAGGACCTCCACCCTCGGTCCAGTCCTCTCAGGGCTCGCATGTCCTCTTCAGTCAGACTGAAGTCAAAGATCTGCAGAAACAGTGACACTGATAAATGGCTTCTACAGACAACAACAATAATGATGATGCTCTTCTTAAAGTGAAGTCCTAGACAATGTGTTATTCTTTTTGAAGGACAGTTATTGAAGCAGCCCTTAAAGAGCCTGTGACACGGTTTTCCCCCATCATCCAAACCCATCAATTTGAGTACATATTGTCCCCTTGAAAACCGTTACTGAACTGATTTTGGTTATTTGTACTTTGATAACCATTAATCTGCCTTCAATGTTGACCATTTTCTGGATCTTCTCGCGGATTCTTCAAGTCCCGCCAAATGATGGGTGACGTCAATGCGGGCACAGCGCTCCAGCTGCACCGTCCAGGATCCCAGCATCTGCATGTAAACCTTTATATATATACAGTCAGATGTAAACGCACGACGGCGCACACAGCAGCAAGCTCAGACAGCGATGACAGGTTAATGTTGAACGTGTCTGAGAGCTCATATGAGGCTGAAGGATCGGTTTATGTTGTATCTGTTAGAAGTTTAGGAATGAGGTGCGTCAATATGGGCGATCATATGGTCATGTAGCCAGTGGTGGACTGGGACTAAAAATCATCCCGGGACTCTCGACCGGCCCACTTCGGTACCGCTAGTAAATTGTCAACGGGGGGAGCGGGGGATGTAAAATACAAATATAATGTATAATGTCTGTGTCTTTGACATTAGCGCTGCTAGCCACCTGTGCCCTGTACTACGAAGCCAGTTCAACAGACCCTGGATATGTTTGAGTAACAAACAAACTAACAAACGAGATCTCGCTAAGCGGTCCTACGACGCTGGTTATCAACTCGGTAAATCAAGCCAGGGTTTCTCTCTCCAGCTGAGAGCGCGTTCACGTCTAAGACACGAGTGGATCTGACTTTAATTACATTTGTCTCGAATGTTTCGTCAACATAATGTGTTAAATAATACTTCTGCATCCAGTCTGTGACACTGTGAGTGTTGCACGGCCAGATGAGGCTGGAGAAGCTGACTCAGATAAGGAAATATATGATATATTATGATATTATATGATCGATGATCTGATTGATGATGTAATATGAATGATAAGTGCGACACGTCGGCGTCTTCTCTGCATACGGCAGTTTAATCTGTATTTCCTTTATCCTGTAATATGACTTGAGAGATTTAAACTCCGCACACTGAGTGGATCTCTTTTCTATAGACGCCGGAGGCGGGCAGCATCAGGTAAAAGAAGTTATTTAGCCTTCTCAAACCTGAGCCTCACGTGCCGCCTATGGGGGATGTGCTGGTGACTTATCCGACCGGCCCACTTCGGTACCGGCCCATCGGGATTCGTCCCGATGGCCAGTCCGCCACTGCACCCAGCCCACGTAAATTGTCAACGGGGGGAGCCTCGCTGCGGCGAAACGGTGGACCTAGTGTCCCGATCGGAGTGGGAATAATAATAATAATCCGTGCATTTTATCCATTAATTTCCCCAACATTGTGGTAAAAAAAACACACGTTTAATCCATGTTGTTGGTGTACTACAACTACAAAAAGCATCGGTTTGTTTTCTCATCAGGAAATGCAGACCGGCTCAAACAAACGATTTGTAATCATCATCCTCACTCATCATTTAATGTATCATATGTTCGCCGCATTGACATGAAAGCACTAATAAATGTAGTTTCATCCACTTGAGTTTACAACCACAAAAATAATCGATTTGTTTTTATATCACATCCGACGGGAGGAAATTCAGCAGCTCTCACTCCCGATTTTTAATCCTAATGTAATCATCATCTTCACCACGATCATTTATGTTTATGTCGCCGAATTGACATGAAAGCACTGACAAATATGAATATACTGTAGTCAACTTCATTAAAACGTTATTAACGTGCCTAATCTCAGTAATTCACAATTTCTACGCATGACAACACACACTTTGTCCTTGTTTGGCTCTCGAAGCGTTCCCGCATTGACGTCACTTCCGGCTTCCCCCAAAACTTCAAAATGAGTCGAAGGAATTTCCCCGCGATGTTCGAAATTATTGATATTTAACGGAACGGTATCGCTTTTTCTTTTTTAAACTGACGGTTCGAGATTACTAGTAGCCCAATATTTCATTGCACAACAGTTGTTGGGATGGTGTCACAGGCTCTTTAAAGGGAAAATATGAAATACATGCAGAATGCCTATTGGTCAACTTAGCATTAAGGGGTAAAACAGACACCTAAAATCCAAGTCTAATCAAGTGTCAATATAACATCTTTACTAATCACACTCTAACATCAACAGTACTGAATAAAGAGTAGGAAATCAAATGTAATTGTGCCAGATAGTCTGCTCTGATTGGTTAGCTGGCCAGCTCTGTTGTGATTGGTCAACTGCTTAGAGATGTCCCGCCCCTTAGCCTATCACGTACAATGTGTTGAAGCGCTAGCCAATAGAAGTGTGTTATAGTCAGTGTTGGGCAAGTTACTTTTAAAAAGTAACTAGTAATAGTTATAGTTACTGCTCTCAAAAAAGTAACTAGTTACTTTATTAGTTACTAAATTATAAAAGTAACTTGTAACAAGTTACTTTACTTTAAAAATAATAACAATAAAATTGAAAATGAAATGCTTTCACTGGTATTTTGCTGACTAGTTCTCTGAAGGCAACAGACTCGACCGTTGCGATGGGCAGCATGTCCTCAACAACGTACCTGGCAATCAATCTGTTTAGTTGACTCTGGGTGACATGTGGCGATTTAAAAAAATCGTTTTTTGGCTGTTTAGATGGTGTTGCTCCATCTGGGTCACTACCGGTGGTTGAGACGGTGGGTCTTTGGCGACTAGTTTTATAGCTCAGGAGATTGGCATTGCTGTTTTCCTTTATCCCCACAAATTGAAAATAGTGGTTATATCTCCATGTTGCAAATGCGCTGCTGCTCTCGCTGATACTTGTATCTGCCATTGTGTGTGTGTGTGTGCTGGTGGTGAGCGTTGCCGATGTGTGTGTGTTAGCATTAGCAAGTGTTCGTGTGTGTATTTTCTCCATAAGGCAAGACCCGCCCAACTCTGTCTCTGATTGGCTTACCCTGAAATGTTACCTCGCGTTAACCAATCATCACTCCTCTCTGGTTACTGTCACTTTTCCATGGTGCTGTGTAGGGCTGAACGATATACCGTGTCATGGCGATAACCGCGGTATGCGCATGCGCGGTATTCACACCGCAGGGATGTGCGGTTTTATTCAACGCACTTTAGCACAGAATTCAAAATAAAGATACCCTTATTACTTATCGAAACTGCACATACAATATATCCGATTAAAGCTGAGACTCCACAGATTATTTAAGTATAGTATCTAAGCGATCCGATCTCGCAACAGGGGAAGCGAACACAGACATCACAACACGTACCTTTTACGGAGCTTTTACGGGAGATCGTCTCACCGTAGCTGTCAATCTGATCAAAAGACGTGTTCAATGGCATTAAAACGAGAAAGAAAAAACGCAGCTGAATCGGTTGATACATAGGTTGATAATGTATCTGTGGTTTTGAAGCAATTGTTTATAATCCATAATTCCATTTGTATGTAAAAATCGGAGCACAACAGTTAGCTGCTAATGGTAGCCACCAGAGTGTATGCAGCTTCCGGTATTGGGTACGCGTCACTCTCACTCCTTATTTGGTAATGTGTGTGTGTTAGACTGCGCTGGACTGCCGCATAGCCAAGACCGGAAGCAGCAGCCACTCTGGTAGCTACCATTAGCAGCTAACTTTTGCTCTGCGATATTTACATAAAAATGGAATTATAGATTATAAATTAAATAATTTTTTTATACAGAGACGTTAAAAACCTATGGATTAACCGATTCGGCCGCGTTTTTTCTTTCTCGTTTTAATGCCATTGAACACGTCTTTTGATCAGATTGACAGCTACGGTGAGACATCTCCCCTAGAAGCTACGTAAAGGTACGTGTTGTGATGTCTGTGTTTGCTTCCCCTGTCCGAGTTCAGATCACTCAGTGATGATACTATATACCTAAATAATCTGTGGAACCTCAGCTTTAATCGGATATCTTGTAAGTGCAGCTACGATAAGTAATAATAAGGGTACTTTTATCTTGAGTTCTGTGCCAAAGTGCGTTAGCATTTTTCGCTCAGGGGTCATTTAGATGCTTCTTATGAGACTTGTGTTTTGTTTTGGTAAAAATGGTTTGTATCGTCAGTTAGCTGAGATTATTTCCGTTAATCTGGTATAACACATTAATATTACGATCCCCTGAGACACTGTCGTGAAAAAAAAAAGTAAAGTACCCGCCGGGACTTTGGGGTTACAGGTTAAAAAAAACGCAATATAGGGGGGAAATCGCGATGTCAGTTTTTTTCAATACCGTGCAGCCCTAGTGCTGTGAGAGGACATCGCTGTATTCGTCTATAAATTACATCCGCAGCGAGATTCGGTTCAGTTGGATCACATAATGTAACGCAGTAACGCACCCATTTAAATCACAGTAACTATAACGGCGTTACTTAATGGGAATAGGTAACTAGTAACGCTATTAGTTACCACAAAAAGTAGTTGCGTTACAGTAACGCGTTAGTCCCAACACTGGTTATAGTATATATATGTCCCGGTTGGCAACATAACTAAATCTGCATACATAACTAAACATAACTAAATAAAAAATCTTCGCGCGTGGATTTCTGGCGGATTTAGTAACTAAATCTGCCAGAAATCCACGCGGAAGTTGGCAACCCTAAGTATATAACACACTACAGGAAAAGGAAAACCCTAAAAAGCAGAATATGGCCACTTTAAGGTATAGCTTATTGTTGTTGGACCGTACATGTGTTTAAATTAGGGCTGTCAAGTTAAAAAAATTAACGCCACTAATTATTTTAACGCGATTAACGCATGTGTATTTTTTTTCCTCGGCCGCCCCGTAGTTTCAGAGCGCATCAAGTTTAAAATACCATCTACAAGCTGATGCTGCTGACAGCCCCGCTCCTGCCGCCCGCTTGTGGCAGACCACACTTCCACGCTCACCGGCAGGCACCGACTGGCCATCGGGAGGACCGGGAGGGTGTGTGTACGTGTGGCCCGAGCGAGCGAGAGAGAGACCTTACGTGCATTACCGTACCGCAGTGTGAACGCGGCTATTGTTGTTGTTAGCATCTGGTGCTAGCTAGCTGTGCTAACGGATATAAGGAGCTGTTTAAATGAAAACAGAGGAGCGCCCTAGTATCCACACAACTGCGCCGAGCACTTGACTTGATGCAGGAAGCAGACAGCGGGACATTGGAGGAGAAGTCAGCACACTCATGATTGCAGCAACATGATTGCAGCGTCCAGGCAGCTCCCGTTCGAGCATATGCCTTGAGTTGCACATAGCTCCAACGATCACGATCACACACACACACACACACACACACACACACACACACACACACACACACACACACACACACACACACACACACACACACACACACACACACACACACACACACACACACACACACACACACACACACACACACACACACACACACACACACACCACACACACACACACACACCCCATTTGTATTGTATGAGAGAGGTTCCAGGTTGAATTGAGGCGAATATTTGTAATGTTCAAAGGTTGTTGTGTTTAATATTCATGAGAATATTTGTCATTGTTCAAATGATAATAAACATTAGCATAAAGCATATTTGTCCACTCATATGTTGATAAGAGTATTAAAAACTTGAAAAATATTCCTCTAAGGTACATTTAGAACAGATAAAAAATGTGCGATTAATTTGCGATTAATCGCGATTAACTATTGACAATCATGCGATTAATCGCGATTAAATATTTTAATCGACTGACAGCCCTAGTTTAAATACAATGCACATGTGACTTTCTTGGGTTATATATCCATTATCCACACTTTCAGAAAGGCTTGGTGTTGTTGTGCAGGACTTTCTTAATTGATGCTGCTTTTGACTTGCGCCTGAGTGGTGTGTGTACAATAAAACAAATATATTTTTGATTATAATTATATATTTTCTAGAAGTCTGCTGTTCATCACCAGAATTATCTCATGGATTGCCTTGAAAGACGTCATGGTCCCCAGAGGGTAAATCCCTGATTGTATAGTTGTGAGTGAAATACCTCTAAAACTTAAATTAGTTTTTTTCATATCCTATACGATGAATTGCAATAACATGACCTAACTTTTTATTTAGCACATTGATGCAATGCTTAATGACTGCACAACAGCAGTTAGGACAGGTTTATGGAAAGTAGTTAATTTGCTGCAAAGTGATTGTTGCTGTATTTCTGCATCACATTTTGATCAAACTGCTACACAACCCTGCCTGACAAACCAACAACTTAAAAGGACATGAATGGCTGTTCTCATGAAAAGCTGAGAATACAGTAGAGGTTTTGCAGTGATGTTGTCACATGCATTATTGAGTTTGTGTTGTGGAAGATGCAGATTCCTCTGTCCAGCCCCAAACAGCAGACAGAGACAAGCTGGTGAACATGGTGGAGCATTTAGCAGCTAAGGAGACATATATTTATATAGAGGGGGTGGAGACCAAAACAATGTGAATATCTGACTATACTTAATGTCTGTTGAATGTATAAATAGACAATTACAATCTAAATCAAACGTGTTTATTTAGCCCAATATCAAAAATTACAAATGTGCCTCATAGCAGGGTTTAAAGTCGGTTCAGCATACACTAAAATGCTCTCAGACCTTTGCCGTGCAAAATGAAACAGTAATATGCTGTTTCACTCCCCCTAATTGGCCAATTAATTCAGTTTTAAATGGATATCTATCATAAAAAAAAAAAATTACAAGGTTTGATTTTCAAAACAGAATTTAAATTCCAAACTCAGTTGGGCTACAGCTACATGTAAGAACAATGGCAATCTAAAATTACCCAAAAGAAACAGAAAATAAAGAAAAGAGTGTGAGAGCCAAGAAGCTAAACAGAAGGATGTTTAAAGAACTCACCACATCACAAAGCAGCGTGCGTACTGAAGTGTCTGAGAGAAACAAAGAGGTTTACCTTTGTGTTTTCCAGGATGTGGTGAGGCTTGTCACTCTTCGGGATGACTGCAACACCCTGCTGCACGTGGAACCTGAGCAATACCTGGAGCAGACCACTGTTACTGACAGGGAAACACACACACACACACACGTATGGGGACACACAGTCACACTGACCTGTGCGGGGCTGTGTCTGTGCTTCTTGGCGATATCTGCCACCACAGGGTCCTCCAGCAGCCTCAGAGGATCAGTCTCTCCTCTCAGCCTGAGAGGGACAGATCAGGATTTACAATCACCACAATCAGTGGGCTGGGTGAGGACATTTCTATTATTTCCCCATATTTCACTAGACCCATCCTATTCCAGTCTGCATCAGAAATATCAAAGACCCTTATTGAACCGTAGTTCAGACTAGGTTGTACATCAGATAAGAACTAGAGAATGCAATTCCTAAAGAAATTGCTAGTGGGAATGCTTTATGCTGAAAAGCTGACCCTGAACTGCTATGCTGAAATGTAATGTGTAAGAAGAAAGTGAATAATTTAGATTGAAATGATACATGAACACTGGGGGCTTGAATGTGTGATGAGAGAAGAAAAGAAAGTAAAAAGGCTTGGAAAAGCAGCAGAATATTTGAACTGCAAACTTTTGAACTAACTTGATGCCAACGGCATTTGATGACACCCCATAATACGCTGTGTCTTTCCATTTTCGATCTGTGTTCACACACTCAGTGGCGCCAGCAGGGGGGTGCCAGGGGGGGCCATGGCCACCCTGATATATTTGTTGGCCCCCCCCACTGGCCCCCCCACCACACACCCCGCCTCGCCAGTCACGTATGCGTAGTAGTTTATCTGATATTTAACAACAAATACACAGCCAGTGAATTGCTTGATTTGAGCTTCCAACGCTCATACTGCAGCCCCTCCCTCTCCCTCTGCTACCATGGTAACACTCTGATACTCGGCGCACGCACCACTCTGATACTCGTGCGCATCACTCTGAGATTCGCACAGACAGCAGCAGGTTGCAGCAAAACGTTTCTTTCTACTGATTTTTCTACTGACTTCTAGAAGGTAAGTCGTATACGTTCGTTGCCTGTTAAGCCCCACAACACTTTAGGCTTTAGTGTGTTAGCTTTAGGTAGCAAAACACGGAGATACGCTCACCTTTAGCTGTTATTCTGATCAAAATGTGTGTTCAATGGCATTAAAACGAGAAACGCTGGAAGACCTGGAAAACAGGCTCGGGGCTCAGTAAAGGCTGGCTTGACTTCAGGTATAATTTGTCTGTAAACACACTTTGGCGGCTATCCTAGTTAGCGTTAGCTTAGCAAGCTAAACTAACGTTAGCTAATGTGGGTATGCTGGGCTGGTGTAATGCGTAGGCTACAATTAATCTCTGCCATGTGTAATGTCAATCTGCAGAACATGAAGAGAAAGTCAACAGACATCTCTTCTTATTGTAAGAAGAAGAAGAGTAAAGGAGAGACAGAGCTGGCAGGGGAGCAGCAGCATAGCGCTAGTGAGGAGATGGCCATACATGCTAGAAAGTACATGTGGAACTCTGTTTTGTAAAAGTGAAACTAAAACCTAAGTACAGTTTTATTAATGTGATTGTGACATTTTTAATCATTTAAGTCTTCTACACACTTTGGGTCTGCAGCTACTTCAAAATGAAACGAGAATCTATGCAGTTTTTCCTCTTCTGTGTTCTGGGGTTATGAGCCGACCATTAGTCAAGTTTGTTTTCATAATGTTCTGTATGCTAATTTCAAAAAAGGGTAACCAGTTTGTTTATAAAGTATATACATTTTCAAAACAAATGGAATACAAGCTATATGTATTACTCTCACCACAGTGGCCTAATCTAAAAAAAATTGAAATATGTCTCGTCACCTATTTTCTGTCTAATACTAAAAGGGGGTGTTTTGTATCATTTATAATGTTTTGAATTTGCTATAAAGGTCAATAATAGATGGTGTTTTTGTGTTCAATCACAGTATGTATTTACAATGGTATACCCCTTGTGTTTTTGGGTCCTGTTGAAATAAAATAGTCATGTTTTAAAACTAGGCAGAAGGTCCATGATCGATTTCGTTATCGTATCATCGGACCTGAGGCCGTATGTTTTGGACACTCGGGTAAAGAGAGGGGCGGAGTTGTCAACTGATCACCATCTGGTGGTGAGTTGGGTCGAGTGGCGGGGGAAGCCTCTGGATAGACCTGGTAAGCCCAAACGTGTAGTTCGGGTGAACTGGGAACGTCTGGAGGAGGCCCAAGTTCAGGAGGCCTTCAACTCACACCTCCGGCGGAGCTTTTCGGGCATTCCTGTGGAGGTTGGGGACATTGAACCAGAGTGGTCGGTGTTCAAAGCCTCTATTGCCGAAGCCGCGGTGGGGAGCTGTGGTCTCAAGGTCTTAGGTGCCTCAAGGGGCGGTAACCCTCGAACCTCCTGGTGGACACCGGTGGTCAGGGAAGCCGTCCGACTGAAGAAGGAGGCCTTCAGGGATTTGTTATCCCGGGGGACTCCCGAAGCAGTTGCAAGGTACCGACAGGCCCGAAGGGCAGCAGCCTCATCCGTGGCCGAGGCAAAGCAGCGGGTGTGGGAGAAGTTCGGAGAAGACATGGAATAGGACTTTCGGGCGGCACCAAAGTTGTTCTGGAAAACTGTCCGACACCTCAGGAGGGGGAAGCAGGGAACCATCCAAGCTGTGTACAGTAAGGATGGGACGTTGTTGACCTCAACTGATGGAGTGTTGGGACGTTGGAAGGAACACTTTGAGGAACTCCTGAACCCGACAACTCCGCCCTCTATGTTAGAGGCAGAGCTGGAGTATGACGGGGGATCAACGCCAATCTCCCGGGGGGAGGTCACTGAGGTCGTCAAACAACTCCACAGTGGCAAAGCCCCGGGGGTGGATGAGATCCGCCCGGAAATGCTGAAGGCTCTGGGTGTTGAGGGACTGTCATGGTTGACACGTCTCATCAACGTTGCGTGGAAGTCGGAAACGGTACCGAAGGAGTGGCAGACCGGGGTGGTGGTCCCCCTTTTCAAAAAGGGGGATCAGAGGGTGTGTGCCAATTACAGAGGCATCACACTACTCAGCCTCCCCGGGAAAGTTTACTCCAAGGTACTCGAAAGGAGGGTCAGGCCGATTGTCGAACCTCAGATTGAGGAGGAACAATGCGGATTCCGTCCTGGTCGTGGAACGACGGATCAGCTTTTTACTCTCGCAAGGATCCTGGAGGGGGCCTGGGAGTACGCTTATCCGGTCTACATGTGTTTTGTAGACTTGGAGAAGGCGTATGACCGGGTTCGAAGGGAGTTACTGTGGGAGGTGCTGCGGGAGTATGGGGTGAGGGGGTCTCTACTCAGGGCCATCCAATCTCTGTACTCCCAAAGCGAGAGCTGTGTCCGGGTCCTCGGCAGTAAGTCGGACCCATTTCCGGTGAGGGTTGGCCTCCGCCAGGGCTGCGCTTTGTCACCAATCCTGTTTGTAATATACATGGATCGGATTTCGAGGCGTAGTCGTGGGGGGGGGGGTCTGCAGTTCGGTGGACTAAGGATTGCACCACTGCTTTTTGCAGATGATGTGGTTCTGATGGCTTCATCGGTCTGCGACCTTCAGCACTCACTGGATCGGTTCGCAACCAAGTGTGAAGCGGCTGGGATGAGGATCAGCACCTCCAAATCTGAGGCCATGGTTCTCAGCAGGAAACCGATGGACTGTCCACTCCAAGTAGGGAATGAGTCCTTACCCCAAGTGAAGGAGTTCAAGTATCTCGGGGTCTTGTTCTCGAGTGCGGGATCAATGGAGCGTGAGATGGGCCGGAGAATCGGAGCAGCGGGAGCGGTATTGTAGTCGCTTTACCGCACCGTTGTGACGAAAAGGGAGCTGAGCCGGAAGGCAAAGCTCTCTGTCTACCGGGCCATTTTCGTTCCTACCCTCACCTATGGTCATGAAGGATGGGTCATGACCGAAAGAACGAGATCGCGGATACAAGCGGCCGAGATGGGTTTCCTCCGCCGGGTGGCTGGTGTCTCCCTTAGAGATAAGGTGAGAAGTTCGGTCATCAGGGAGGGACTCGGAGTTGAGCCGCTCCTCCTTCGCGTCGAAAGAAGCCAGTTGAGGTGGTTCGGGCACCTAGTTAGGATGCCACCTGGGCTCCTCCCTAGGGAGGTGTTCCAGGCACGTCCAGCTGGGAAGAGACCAAGGGGTAGACCTAGGACCAGGTGGAGGGATTATATCTCTTCGCTGGCCTGGGAGCGCCTTGGGATCCCCCAGTCAGAGCTGGTTGATGTCGCCAGGGAAAAGAAAGTTTGGGGCTCTCTGCTGGAACTGCTACCCCCGCGACCCGACCACGGATAAGCGGGAGAAGATGGATGGATGGATGTTTTAAAACTTGATTTAAAAAGGTCATGTCAATCATCTTTGATCCCAGTGTGACACAAACAGCTTTGTTCAGTCTAAAACAATTTATAACCTAGAGACTGAAGAACATGTTGTGTTGCTGTTGTGTATTGTATGTGTTGAGAATGCTGAACATGTTGTGCCTTACAATAAAGGAACTTATTTAAATTAAGCTGTATTTGTCTTTTTAAAAGGAAAGAACAACTAGCAAATATAAAAAACAAAACAATAAATCACCAACACATGTATACATAACACAAAACAAGGTTCTTTTAAATGTTGTTTGAAGTAAAATGTTAACTATCCATATTATATTCACTTCAGATGAATAGTATCAGAAATAGTAAAATAAGAAACCAAAGTATATTAGTAGGTGATTCTCTTTGCCATTGTTTTCCTCTAGTCTATACTTTCACAACAATTAAATGCTTGGTTTTGGTGGGCCACCCCAAGATTTTCAGTGGCCCCATTTGGCCACCCCTGGGTCATTCCAGAATTGGAGGACAATTTAGACACCAACATCTTTGAAAAATGAACCTTTTATTTTATAATTTTTTTTATGTATTTAGGAAAAACAGATAAAAAAATAAACCATCAAAAAAAGTGAATTGCCCAGCTAGGCATCAAATGTATATTTTCCAATGAAGAATTACCCCTGTTACTCTAATTACAGTAACAGGGTTGAATGTAACAGGGTTGAAAATCAATGCTAATTTGAGCTTTAACCTCAGGAATTATTGCTAGATGTAGCATGTAATGCTACTTTCAAGGCAAGAACAAACTTGGATATCTAATGCAAGAAAGATAACTTTGAAATTAATATGCTTTATTCTGATAATATCAGTAACAGGGTTGAGTGGGTCAGAGTGCCACACTCTTTTAAGACTGAAAAGATTGTAAAAATATGAAAAATAAAAGAGAGGACTTAGTTTTGGTCTACCCATGGCACTAGCACATGGCTTGCTGATGTCACTTCCACTGTGTCACCTGACAGTTTTTTCACTTCCTCTGCCAATCTAAAAAGGTTTGGGTAACAGGGTTGAACGCATGTTGAGGGACACACCTTCTGTGCAAAATTACTGTTATCTAAAATATGTTTATGATTTAACAAATTTATTTTACCATTACAAGAGACATATATCAATATAATAATACCAAAAAAAGTAAATAAAATCCCTATTTTAAATGTTGTATTTGACATGCAAGTTGGTCACCAAGAAGCGGGGAAAGAGAAAAATGCCATTTTAGGGGGTGTTCGAGAGCTATTTGATAATTAAAAAAATATTTTTAAACCACTTTTTCTACAACTTTATATACATGTTGCCTCAGGACAAGTATGTTTAACACAACAAGTGCATGTTTTAGCATTTTGGGCATTAGATTTTTTGTATGGGGGACATGAAATGTCCTCCAATTCTGGAATGACCCCCCTATGAACAATTTATGGAGGCGCCACTGCACACACTGAGAATTATAACAACATTAGCCAAGTAACAGTTTGCGCTTTAACTTACAATGTATGGAAGCAAACAAGAGACAGAAGTATCTGAATTTTTTTTGCTCTGAATGTACCTATGTGAAATAAAAATGTAACAATTCAAGTTAAAAAAATTGGAATAGTCAAATTCAGATCCCAAAAATTCAAGTGGAAAAAAATTCGAATGCACAATTTCGGTGTTTAAAAATTCGACTTAAAAAATGTCAGTGTTTAAAATTCGATGTCCAAAATTGCGATGCAACATCATCCGGGCTACTCAGACAGGATAAGCAATCGAGCCCGAATGCAATCAAACCGACTTCTGGCCTATCAGAGCCAAGCGGCGGACTCCGGGACAGTGCGGTGAAGCCCAATGCTGCAAACTGTAGGCGATGGATGCAGATGGTTCACAAAAACATATTCTGTATATAGTTAGATTCCCCCTTCATGACAACGGGACTGCTGCTCCTAGCTCCTCTGTCTCACTGCTAGCTCCGTTAGCTCCGTGATGCTACAGGGGCTCAGCTCATGAGGAGAACACTACTTGAACTCGGCCGTGTTTGTTGTGTTGTTTCCTGGTGGACTATTCGTCATGCAAATATAGGATTTATCTGCGGTTAAAACAGACCGTCCATGAATGCAGTTTTTTTGGTAAGTCAACCCTGCATACTTTATGTTATGTTACTGGTGTTTTTATTAAGCTAACGTTAATGAATGTTTAGAGTTGGGTTAGCATTTGAGCAATCGGTAGCTACATATGTGCTAACGATGCTATGCGTAGCATCCAACTTAAACGTAATAGAGAAGTGTAAAACATTAAGTGGGATGCTACTGTATACCAAAAGGCTTCTGTGCGAGGTTGGTAAAATAAGGTCATCCTTGTACGTTAGATAGTTAGCTTTCTAGTTAGGTTACTGTATGCATTGTTAAGGTTAATTTCAATTCGCTATGCTCTACTATAGCATAACATAGACTAGCTAACGTCAACGTATTGTTGAAGAGAGGCTTAGTGTATATTAAATCAACCTCACAATAAAATGTGTGTATCTTTAAAATATGAACGTCACATTTCAAATGGTCCAGAAATAACGCTTCCTTAGATATTGTAATATGGTTTGTTGAACTGGAGTTATTTATTGCAGCTAACCGCCTATCCGACGAACGACCCAAACATTGTTTTTTTTAATATTATTACCAATGCCTCTTTTAATTGTATTATCCTCACACTTGAGAAACAGCTTCATCGTGGCTGTAGAACGGAACATGTAACTTAATGCCTGCATTTAAGGAGGATGAATAGCGTAGTCAATGCTTTCGTGACAAGGAAATGATTTGTTTAAATATTAGATATGACGTTGTTAAGCTTATCCATCGCATTGCATTTGTTCAATAGGTTTCTGTCTTACCCTTACGTGTGTGATACATATGAATATGGCATATGAAAACAAATTAATTTGACTGACTCATGAAAAACTCAAATAACAGTAAAATAAAAAGGACCTACACAATAATACTCAATCAAACTGATACAGTATAAGGACTGTGATATCCAGCAATTTCTTAAGTATAAAAATAAGATTATGACCTGTTTTTAAAAGAAGATAAAAAGTTGTTTGCATGTAAAGAAGTCTGTAACCCACGCATGTAACTTTACATCTGTTTGTTCAAAGTCTCCTTAAGGTGATCCAGACAGGCTGGACCAGAGGAGGAGAGACAGATCTGGAGAACTTCAGCACGGATTCCAAGGTACACCTTTTTCATACTTTACAAAGAATGCATAAAGTAATGACTCTAATACACTGATATACATACCTTTAAACATGACTAAATACTAGATCATTTACATTTTACCAAGCAACATAACTTTTGTTCAATTTTCACATTTCAATGTATTTAAAGAGCCTGTCACACGGTTTTCCCCCATCATCCAAACCCATCAATTTGAGTACATATTGTCCCCTTGAAAACCGTTACTGAACTGATTTTGGATATTTGTACTTTGATAACCATTAATCTGGCCTTCAATGTTGACAATTTTCTGGATCTTCTCGCGGATTCTTCAAGTCCCGCCAAATGATGTGTGACGCCATTGCGGGCACAGCGCTCCAGCTGCACCGTCCAGGATCCCAGCATCTGCATGTAAACCTTTATATATATACAGTCAGATGTAAACGCACAACGGCGCACACAGCAGCAAGCTCAGACAGCGATGACAGGTTAATGTTGAACGTGTCTGAGAGCTCATATGAGGCTGAAGGATCGGTTTATGTTGTATCTGTTAGAAGTTTAGGAATGAGGTGCGTCAATATGGGCGATCATATGGTCATGTAGCCAGTGGTGGAATGGGACTAAAAATCATCCCGGGACTCTCGACCGGCCCACTTCGGTACCGCTAGTAAATTGTCAACGGGGGGAGTGGGGGATGTCAGGGGCGGCGGGTGCTGTAGATAGTAAATGTAAATATGTAAATATTTGTGTCACTGCATCCTGGTAAAATACAAATATAATGTATAATGTCTGTGTCTTTGACATTAGCGCTGCTAGCCACATGTGCCCTGTACTACGAAGCCAGTTCAACAGACCCTGGATATGTTTGAATAACAAACAAACTAACAACAACAAACTAACAAACGAGATCTCGCTAAGCGGTCCTACGACGCTGGTTATCAACTCGGTAAATCAAGCCAGGGTTTCTCTCTCCAGCTGAGAGCGCGTTCACGTCTAAGACACGAGTGGATCTGACTTTAATTACATTTGTCTCGAGTGTTTCGTCAACATAATGTGTTAAATAATACTTCTGCATACAGTCTGTGACACTGTGAGTGTTGCACGGCCAGATGAGGCTGGAGAAGCTGACTCAGATAAGGAAATATATGATATATTATGATATTATATGATCGATGATCTGATTGATGATGTAATATGAATGATAAGTACGACACGTCGGCGTCTTCTCTGCATACGGCAGTTTAAACTGTATTTCCTTTATCCTGTAATATGACTTGAGAGATTTAAACTCCGCACACTGAGTGGATCTCTTTTCTACAGACGCCGGAGGCGGGCAGCGTCAGGTAAAAGAAGTTATTTAGCCTTCTCAAACCTGAGCCTCACGCGCCGCCTATGGGAGATGTGCTAGTTACTTATCCGACTGGCCCACTTCGGTACCGGCCCATCGGGATTCGTCCCGATGGCCAGTCCGCCACTGCACCCAGCCCACGTAAACTGTCAACGGGGGGAGCCTCGCTGCGGGGAAACGGTGGACCTAGTGTCCCGATCGGAGTGGGAATAACAATAATAATCCGTGCATTTTATCCATTAATTTCCCCAACATTGTGGTAAAAAAAAACACGTTTAATCCATGTTGTTGGTGTACTACAACTACAAAAAGCATCGGTTTGTTTTCTCATTAGGAAATGCAGACCGGCTCAAACAAACGATTTTTAATCATCATCCTCACGTTTAATGTATCATATGTTCGCCGAATTGACATGAAAGCACTAATAAATGTAGTTTCATCCACTTGAGTTTACAACCACAAAAATAATCGATTTGTTTTTATATCACATCCGACGGGAGGAAATTCAGCAGCTCTCACTCCCGATTTTTAATCCAAATGTAATCATCATCTTCACCACGATCATTTATGTTTATGTCGCCGAATTGACACGAAAGCACTGACAAATATGAATATACTGTAGTCAACTTCATTACAACGTTATTAACGTGCCTAATCTCAGTAATTCACCATTTCTACGCATGACACAACACACTTTGTCCGTGTTTGGCTCTCGAAGCGTTCCCGCATTGACGTCACTTCCGGCTTCCCCCAAAACTTCAAAATGAGTCGAAGGAATTTCCCCGCGATGTTCGAAATTATTGATATTTAACGGAACGGTATCGCTTTTTCTTTTTTAAACTGACGGTTCGAGATTACTAGTAGCCCAATATTTCATTGCACAACAGTTGTTGGGATGCTGTCACAGGCTCTTTAAGGCAAATATTATTGAACATAGTGAGAACTACGACCCTTTGTATTTATATTTGTATTGTATACAATGTATTTATATTGACTTTAAAAACATGTTAAAACTGATTCTTTCAGTGAGACAACCGAACAGAGCAAGCTTCTACAGTTGAACTAAGTTTTGATAACAGTTAAATATTATTTTAAAATATATTTCTTTCAATGTTGATGAATTTAGAATGGTTCATTCATAACCTGATTATCTTTGTAGTACACTGTTGCATTTAAAAAACACATTCAAATAAAAAAATCATTATATTTTAGGGATGAAACGATTAATCGAACATTTGAAATTATTCAGGTATTCGATTAATTATTCAGGTTTTCGAATATGAGTTTTTTTTTTTTGGGAGGGATGCCTAAGTTGATTACATATTATCAAATTGAATAATTCAATGTATACGACAGTGCCATAGCTAAATGTGTTAGGTGACGTATAAAGGTGTGTTTTGCTCCGCTCACCGGTCCCTCACACCGGGCAGAGCTGCAGGTGCTGATCTCTCTCTCACGTCCGGTTACACTTCACTCGCGTTTATGTCCAAATCCATCAGATCTAGCTAGTTCTAGCCAATGATATGGCTGCTGCCCCTCCCTACACGCAGATCACGCAGACTCAAACCTCATCTTATGCCCAAATGCGGCGCAAATGCGCTACGCAGCCGTTGCGAGGTTCCGGCGCTAACAGTTCATGAGCGTGCTCCCCCGCCCCCTGTCAACACTCGCGACACATTAGTGCAGGGGCGCCGCCAGGGATTTTGGGCACCATGAAAAGATATCAGGGTCATTTTTTTCTTAATGTTCTAAAATTGTTTGGGCCCCTGTCAGTCATGGGCCCTTAGAATCGTCCTAACTTTTCACCCCCTTACAGCGCCCCTGCATGAGTGGCCAGCCTAAACAACAATAAGTGCTGCTTGGCAACCGTGTGTCGCGGCAAAGTACATAGACATTTTGACAGGAGAGATTTAGTTTTGCCGGTATTCAACATATTTTACCAGTCATAGTCCAGTAATTATTTACACTGTAAGAAGAGTCCTACACAACAGACATGTGGTCAAAAAGGAGTAATGTGTGGAAATATTTCGACCAGGTTAGTGAGTGCGGTGTTGAGTGCAAACTATGCCAAATTAAACGTATTACTTATTACTTATTATTATACTATACCTTGCTATACCCGCAACCTCCGTTCCAGCTGAGAGGGTCTTCTCTACAGCTGGCCTGATTGTGAATCCCGCACATGAAAGCTGTAGGCCTATAGCTGTCAAACTGTGATCACCAATTCAATACATTTGACAAATTCGACTTGGTTCTATACTTAATGCTTATTGAACATTATTTGAACATGTTTTTATTTTTTATAGGAAATGTACATTTCAGTTAACCGGTTAACCGTTTTTTGGGGGGTCGAATATTCGAATATACATTTGCTTTCAAATTCCCATACCTAATATTTATAGCCCCTGAACACCTCTTTCTAAAATAACACACTTGCTCAGCAATAATGTGTTTTTTGATATTTCTGTTAGGAGAGGACATGCCTGAGAGACAGGACTGCTTCACCATTTTCTCTTTCTCTGAGGGTCCAGAAGAACATCCAAGAGGGAAAGGAAAAGCTGATGTTATGAGATTTAAGAGCAGTACATTCACTAAGAGACACTTATATTGTAACACAAAGACCTGCACACTAACTAGTTTTGTAGTCCAACAGGAACTTAATTGTTGTGTTGTTTTGTGTTTTACGTTGCACCTCAGAGACAGTGTGATTATTGTCAGGCCTATAAAGTTTGGTCAGTCAGCTGATCAAATGCATTTGCTTCACTTTATGAGCTTCACAATACCTGTGCCTTGAGTTTGCAACGTCACAAATAAATGGTGCCAATCTTCAGTCAGATTTGAATGTGTAATGTAACATTTTCAGTAAGAATAACGGACAAAAGGAGTACAAATACAATTTATTTAAATGTGAACTAAAAGTTATCAAGCATGAACCATCAACATTTTTTTTTTTTAATAAAAACGAAATAATATACATAAGTTACACTAAATGTGAATCTGTTAATTGACAGGCTAGGCCTGTGCAGGTGGTAACAGCTATGCCCAGCATGGGCTAAGTTCTGTAGGTGCAGCTGGTGCAGGTCCTCCTCCATCAGGCCTGGTCCTCCTCCCTCAGGCCTGGACCTCCACCCTCAGGGCTGGTCCTCCTCCATCAGGCCTGGTCCTCCTACATCAGGCCTGGTCCTCCTCGCAGGGAAAGACCCTCAGCCCTCTCTGGCCAAAGCAACAGACAGGACGTTCATAAAGCTGAGGTTTCCCCCAAAGTCTCTAATCATCCATCCTGTGAATATGAGAGGGGGAAAAATAGTGTAATAGATGCTTTGGACAATAAGAAATATAAAGTTAACTGTTGAGTTGCTCATTTTTTTAGATTGACAGGGTTTAATAACACAAACAAAAGGAGAGGCACCATAAAATAAAGATTGGTCTTTCAATAAATTGTGTTGATTTTGTCTTTTGAATTGTTTGTCTAAAGTCAAGTAGCTAGAACTGTTACTTATAATTTGAATGATACAGTCTGGTTATAATGTTTGGAGGAGGCATCACAGATGAGAGCAGATTGATGTCAGTGGCGGCGCCAGAGATTTTCTCTAGGGGGTGCTGTGGGGTAGCTTGACGTTTCATAGAGGGTGCTCAAATATTAAGGGTTTCCCATTAATGCACCAGCGCTACAGTTGAATTTTCTACTGCAACACTCCCCACACAGTACACCCGCGACTGTTACAATGAAGGCTCGATAATCAGCTCACGGCATATAGGTGTAAGCAGGGATAAAGTGCTATTTTTACAAGTGGGGAGTGGACCTCACGTCCTCTAGGAGGGTCCTCACCTCCTCTAGGGGGGTCCGGGGGCATGCTCCCCCGGGAAGATTTGTTTTAAATATTGAAGTTAAAAGCATCAATCTGGTGCACTTTGAGAGCAACATTAAGAGATCTATGGATACATCTCTCATCACCCATATGAAACAGAACTGTAAACAGATTTTCTATTTCTTCATAGACATTTTACAAATCACTCCCCTTTTAAAACAAACCGTGTGAGACCCACTGAGATAACTAGACTAAAGTTAACTATCTAAACACTGAGAGTCCTTTACTTCACCCGAGCTGAGGTTACCTGAGACACTCCGTCTGACAGGAGAGAGTTCTCCCTCCACCTTGTTGAAAAAGCTCCTTATATCCGTTAGCTTGGCTAGCTAGCACCAGATGCTAACCACAACGATCTCTGGTAGATGCGCAAGCACACAAAATGGCTCGTGCCACACAGACACACAGAGCAGAGCTTGAATGAAACACAGAGACCCAGAAGTAAGCTACTTGTACTCACGAGGCCTATTATGTGCAGAATCCCTCTCGCTTTCAGGTGGTTTTGATTGAGTGTCCACACGTGGACGTTTAAGGACTAAAAAACGATAACTTTTTCACTTTGCTGTTAGCAAATCATTTGGCACTCTAGCTAACAGGAAGTCACTCAAGTGTCACAAAGTAATTTAGCCTATGGGTAGGTCAAAAAAACACATCTTTCTTGGGGGTGCTTTGGCAATCCTGGGGGGGGTGCTTCAGCACCTTCACCCCCTAGCTTCCCCCTGGCGCCGCCCCTGATTGATGTGTGTATTTATTGATCTACTATTTCTTGAATCATTACTGTCAGTCCAAAACAAGAGATTTTGTTTTAGTAACATGTTTTTAAAACATTACCTCTTTTCCACTACACTATCTTGAATATTTTAGTTTTTACATCACTACATTTATCTAACCGCTGTAACATTGTAAAGGTGTCACTTCGGACTCTGGGTAATTATGATAGCATGTCCTATCATGTCCAGCATGTCCTATTTTGAGAGTTTGAACAAACCAGACCTTCATCTATTAATGTAGAAAATAGTCAGCACATGAAACCATTATGAAAGTAATCATTAGTTAGCTCATTGTTCAAAATGAGCTCCAACTACAACAGTTAAGTCAACTTTTGCATAATTATCGGTAATAACAATAAAACAAATGATATAATATAATAGTATAACTTGTGTCTACTTTAACAACACTTTCTTAATTATACTAGCATACTTTTACTAAAGTAACATTAACATGTTTAAATGCAGGGCTTTTGTAAGAGAGTATTTGTATAGTGTAGCATGGTCTACTTAACTTATTTGACCGAAGTGATCGTTCGCACACACACAAAAGGACACGGTAATGTTGTGATTCACTTCAATTAATGATAACTACGGTGCTTTCTAACAGCAAGGCACAAGGCTACTTCACTGATTTAGCTAGCTAATGTAATATACAAATGCTGTCGAGCCCTCACTGCTTGTAAAATAAAAAGCAAAAACTGACTACTTACCCGAGCGGCGAGCCCCACTGTTCTCCGTAATTTTTCTCCCAGGTTGTTGTGATCACATGACTGACAAAGAGGTGCTCTGATAGGCCAGAAGTCGGTTTGATTGCATTCGGGCTCTATTGCTTATCCTGTCGGAGTAGCCCAGAGGCCTGTACTACGAAGCTGGTTCAACCTAACCTGGATATGTTTGAGTTAGCCGGTTGGCCTAATCCAAAACATACGCGCTCTCGCTAAACTGTACTACGACGCGGGTTATCAAGTGGATCGCTCAAGCCAGCCGTGTCCTATCTAGTTAGGTGCGCATTCACATGAAAGGGGTGGTATTTGGAGCGATCGACCAATCACAAACATGGAGAAGCGCACTGACAGCGCATCGTCATACTTCCTGAATGAAAAGTCAACTATAATATTAGACATATGAAGAAGTTAAACTTTAGGTCTGTGAAAGCCAGAAATATTTTTTGTTTGTAGGTGACCAAATACTTATTTTACCGAGGAATTTACCAATTAATTCATTAAAAATACATGATTTTCAAAGTAATTATTTTCAATGCTATAAATTCGGTGTCTAATAAAATTCAACGACCCCTGATAGATCTCGCGAGTGTAGAATATAGATGGGGTTGCTAAGCCGTTGCTCGGCCAATTGTTGGAGTTGCTATAGCAACTCCAAGCTACCCCCTGGCGCCGCCCCTGTGTGTTGATGGCTGCATCGTTACCAATCCTGTGAAGTTTTGGGCTGTTTGGAACATTTTCACTGAAGTTATGAGAAAACCGTGTTTCATGGTTAGCATTGTGTTGCCATGGCAACGGCATTTGAATAAATCTCAAAACTGTCACATAGATGTCTTCACGGCTGGACTGTTAGCACACATGTGAAGTTTGAGCACTTTTTGAACATTTTCATAGGAGTTATAGGTTATAGTTATAGAAAGAAAAACTACAATATTTAGCCTACAAGAAATACACTGGTAGAATAACGCCTATTCTTTTGCTCAAATATGTCTATGAATTGTTTCTCTCTCTGAACCCTCTTTAATTTGGAGTGCAGGACATTTATCTAGAAACCTGAGAAGGACAGCAGCTAGGAGAACCTCAATCACAATGGTTGAAGCTTGTGGAAATTAAGTTCCAGAAAACAAAGAAAATCTGCCTTCAGAGGAAGTTAAATCCCACGCTCCAGCTGTCACTCACCCTAACAAAGTGTTCATTATAAGATAACAGATTCCAGTTTGTAAAACCAACAACTGCTGACGGGATTTTAACTGTGCATGACTATGACCCAACACACAGTGGATCTGAATAAATGAGCCGCATGGATCACAAAATCATTACGCATTGAACATGAAATTTCAGTTTGGATCTTACATTTTGAACTAAATCCAATAATCCAGATAATCATCTAAATGTAAATCTGTTAATATGGCACCAAACGCTAGAATCACTTAACCTTACATTTTGTCAAGACACATATGGTTAGTGAACATCCGTTTTAATTAATAAAAAAAGTGATCATAAGGTCACCTTCATAAATAAATAAGCAACATTTATTAAATAGCAACATTATATGTTTATTACATACAAAATGAATCTATACTCCATGCAATCGAAAGTAAGTTCCCATAATGTCCTGTCCCTAAACAAGACCTCTGAGCCCGACCTCAATGAGTGTCTGGTATTAACAGCAGCATGTGAGTGGTGCGGGGGGGGGGCCTTACATCTCTGGGGGTCTTGCAGGCGAGCCAAAGGGACTGAAGGCAGTCAGCACGATGTTCTTGGATTTACATAACTCGATCATCTCAGTCTGCACCAGGTAGGGATGCAGCTCGATCTGTGGAGGATGCACCAAACAGAAGCTGAATACGGAGGCTGATCTACGGTCAGCTGCTAGACACAAAGATGTGTTCATGTGAAAGAGAGCTCTTACTTTATAAAAGTGTGTTACCTATAAGAATGAAGGTTCAAGGAGGCAGAGGTGGAAAGTAACTTAGTACATTTACAGATGTAGCACCTAATTTCAGACTCCAGTTTACAGCTTCCTGCCTACGACCTGCCTAAGACCAGTATCGAGGATTGTTAAAGGTCCCATGTCATGCTTTTCCGGTTATTGCCCGTCCCCTTGTGTGTTATGAAGCTTTTTATGCATGTAAACGGTGTGCAGAGTCAAAACCCTCAAAGTACACCCTGTAGCGAGTAAACTCTAACACAGAAAATACCTCCCCCAAACGCCTCGTTGGAGATTTCTCAGTTTCCATTGTTTACTTCCTGCCCCGTGTGACATGGCTGCACCGTGCTACGTCACTTCTTCTGCTGATTGGTCCAAATTGACCAATCCACGGACCTCACACACTCAGTGCTGCAGGCAGCTCAGCTGATTTCTCCTCCCTGCTGCAGGCTGATAACAGACCGTTGGGATCGCGGCAAAATTCTCTCTGCAGACCCATTCTCACATCGTTTATCAACCTCTTTCTTACTCAATATCAAGCCACACTTATTGTTTTTACTTCAGCTGTGACTTTGTGTGTGCTCAGGGTGAGTTTGGCTGTGTTTGGCTGTGTATCGCTAAACAAGGAAACAACACCTCCACGGAGCTTAGCGCGATTCACAACGTGAAACAATCGGACATTGTGAATCGCGCTGAGCTCCGTGGAGGTGTGATTTCCTTCTTTAGCGAACAATAAGTGTGGCTTGATATTGAGTAAGAAAAAGGTTGAAAAACGCTGTGAGAATGGGTCTGCAGAGAGAATTTCGCCGCGATCCCAACTGTTATCAGCCTGCAGCAGGGAGGAGAAATCAGCTGAGCTGCCTGCATAGAGTGTGTGTGTGAGGAAGTCCGTGGATTGGTCAATCGGAGCACACTGGGCTCACAGGGAGGGGGGGGGCAAGAGCTGCAACGAGCCGTTTAGTGGAGAGAGTGAATACATGTAGTTTACAGAGATGCTGTCTGCCAAACAATGTGAGTTTGGAAAATTGCACAGTATAAATCTATTCTAGTAGACCTCAACAATGGAATTATGATCAGTGGAAATGGCCATGACATGGGACCTTTAAGCCCTCCCACTATTTTCCAAGAGGGCGTTGCCAGATTTTCAATTTCAGATTTTAACCAGGAGATGGCGCTTCATTCACAAATACAGAAAGACAAGTTTCATGGACTTGCAGTTGTGTTTTGAAGAGCATTTGAACACATCAATATTTTAGATCAACTAAAGTATATCTAATCTTGTAATTCAATAATATATAGTCTTTATATATTAAATAATCATAATAATGTAAATGTTTACATTACACTTCTTTATTTCTTATGCTCATACTTTTACCTTTACAATCGTTTGCTTTAATATGCAGTATCCTTTTTGTATATTTTTGTGTTTGCTTCCTCCTGCTCCCTTTCAGACACATACTGTATGATTTATTATTATTATTAATATGAAGATATTATTAAGATAAGATAAGATGTTACTTTATTGATTGAACATTTTAGTTTAGAATGTGCTGTCCCACGGTAATTCAGAAGGCTCACAGGTCACATTCCGACTATCCGATTATTTAAAACAATAGGTGCTTTCACACCGTCTACAGTTTGATTTGTATAGAGGGAGCTCTGTGGCTGAATGGCCAGCGATTAGGTGTGGCGCATTTATCATAGGTGATCAGAGCTAACTGCCTGCTGTCAGATTTCATTTAAAAAACAGGTCTGATTGTAAGACTATTTCTGTGCTCATAAAGAATGATAAGAATAAGAATAATGCCTATTGAACTGGTTTCATTCATTAGTGAGTTTATTTAACACTAGAACCGCCAATCGGGTCAATGTGTGTGATGTGTGTTGTGTGTGTGCAATATAACTTTTTTTCAACAAAATATTAAAGTCTCCGTGACCTTTCCTGAAAGTGTGTTATGTAGCACCCTATGTTGTTAAAAATTGCATTCTATTAGCGGGATTTGACGGTGTTAGGTAGGCCTATACAAAAACCTCTGGCGGTTCTAGTGTTAAGGTAATTAGGTACAGGAGAAGCCCTTTTTTATCAGTAACGAATTTAGCAGTTGAACATAAAAGTCAACTAACTGAGGGTCACTTGCAATGACAGTGTGGTGTCTAACTGTAATCTTGTCACTCACCTCAGAGTAACCTACAGTTAATTTAGCTGCTGGAGAAGAAAGATCAGGGGGGGGGGAGAGAGCTGTGGTTGATGGGCCATTAGTTGTGTAAATACACAGCTGAGAGCTGCCGTTTCATTCAGGCTGCGGCCCCACGAGGACGAATTCGGTCGTTTGCGTTACTGTTTAGTGTCATATAGACCGTTCGGCCACACGAGGACGACCGAATACAGCACTAAACGACTGAGGAAACGACAACGGGTCCCAAGGTGGATAGAAATGCATACGCCACTCTCTGGGGGGTCAAACGGCTCCGTGTGTGCGCCCTATACGGACATTTTCAGATCACTGATAGTGATTGCGCAATAGCCCCGCCTCTCCCCACCTCTTATGCTCACCTCCGTTTACCCCGCGCCATTGCTGAAGTGTTTCGCCACCAACAACAACAACAATGGCGGATCGCAGAGTTGCTATCATGCTCCGGACGCTATTGACCATGCTACAGTTGTTTGTGCAACATCTACAGCAATAATGATGAGGCAATAGCCCCGCCTCTCCCCACCTCTGCTGCTCACCCCCACGTCAAAGTAAACTGCACCCTGAATTCAGATTATTTATCTTTCTCTCGCGAGTGAAGTCTAATCTGACAGGGCGGAGACACGCAGCTCTGCTCACCTGAAGCTCCTCCCGCTGCAGCAAAACACACACTTCAGTCAGATCATCACCCTTAGCTATTTTAATTACCTCTCAAACTCCCTAAGCTAGTTATAAATATGTTTATTTTTACAGTCGGCCGGGTCACTCATTACTGGATCAGCTGCTGCATGAGACAGACACTGACGCTGTCTGAAGAGAGGCAGGAAAAAGAGAGGCTCCGTGTATTTTATCATTATATTATATAGAGTCGTTATTCATTTGTTTTAAAGCTCAATAAATAACAAAGAAGACCTTTGACCGGCACTTTTATAATTGTGTCCGGAAGATTTCAACTTTAATACACGCTGACTGGCGAAAAACTCTGCCCGGTTCCCTCGGCCCCCACCGCGGAGAATAAACAGAAGGGCAACCATGACAACCATGCTTCTTCGCTGCTTTTGTGGAGGAAGTTACAGCGCCACGTAGAGGCTCCTGCATATGTACTGCAGCTTCTCCAGCGGTTGGAGCTAAACGGAGCGGTCTCGTGTGGGCAGACACTATCCGGATAATTATTGCATGTGGACGGAATCCGTTTGCGATTGCGTTTGCGTTAATCCTATGCGTTTAGCCGTTTTCGTCCTCGTGGGGCCGCAGCAGACTGTTTAAAAAACGGTAACAATGGACTATTTTTCTTAGCGGATGCATGTCAATTTAAATCAATACATACAATACAACTATTTTTTAAATCAATAAAAACACTTTCTAAATCCATAAAAGCATTTCAATTAATATTGGGAGTCATGTTGTTACTTTGTTGAGAATGTGGCCATGTAATAAGCGGGATAATTTGCAGCGACTTGTTCCTTATGGGGAAAATAACACCCTTCAGCTGATCTGCCGACGAGGCTCCATTAAAATATAAATATTTTTAGTGAATTACTGAGTTTAGGCACGTTAACGTTTTAATGAAGTTGAATACAGTATATTCATATTTGTCAGTGATTTCATGTCAATTGTGTGTGTGGTTAAAACACTTTCATGAAGTGAAGGAGGTTTTCCTTCTATAAAACAGCTGTGGGCAGCAGTGAGTATCACGGACATGAATTCATAGATCAAGGCAGACTGGTGCACACACTCTCCTGTCCTGCCAACACTGGCAGGACAGTAGGCGACACGCCCGTTCTAAGCCGTGTCCCTCACTCCTCACATCCCAAGCTGCATCCCCAAAAAGTGTATTATGTTGTTACATCGTTTCAGATGTCATGTTTCAGTTGTGCTCTGTCTATGTTAAAAAGCCTCAGTCACCTTAATTCATGTAATAAAAACATCTCAGGTCAGTAACACTCAAAGCTAAATGTGCAATACTATGTTCAGCTATGTTACTATTTATAATGTTATTGTTGTTACATCTGAAGTTGTACATATTGGAATGATTTCTTAACTTACAGTAGGCTATTTTTTACAATGTGTGTTGGAAGGATTTATTAAATTACTATGAATATTGTCATTGTTGAAGGCTTTTAGAGAAGGGTTAATTATAAGCCTGAATTATATAACATTGTATACCTAAAAACATAAAAGCCACAATAACTAAATCACAATTATTCTAGTTCTTTTTAGCTCCCGTAATGCTTTCAACCCACCAGCTTTTATGGTGTTGTTACGTCACTAACTGTAAGCTTGTCACTAGTAACCTACAGTTAATTTAGCTGCTGGAGAAGAAAGATCAGGGGGGGAGGGGGGAGAGAGCTGTGTAAATGGTAAATACACAGCTGAGAGCTGCCGTTTCATTCAGACTGTTTAAAAAACGGTAACAACGGACTATTTTTCTTAGCGGATGCATGTCAATTTAAATCAATGCATACAACATTTAAAAACATTTTCTAAATCCATAAAAGCATTTCAATTAATATTGGGAGTCATGTCGTTACTGTTGGTGAAATATTTTCCAAGGCCCATAACTTTAACCCAGTTTATCAGTTCAAACTGTCTGACTGAGCACACGCACCTCGTAACCTTGGCTGCTGTGTTCTCAGCGTTTTGTCTCCCTGTTCCTGCCTGTTGGCGTCAGCTGATAGAGGTGTTATGATTCTATGTTCCTGCCTGTTGGCGTCAGCTGATAGAGGTGTTATGCTTTTATCTTGTTATGCAGCATGTTGATGATGCTCTCTGAACTAGCTAAATACATGGGTCTGGGGTAGAGTTCTTCAGAATTGACGTGGCAACTCTACCGTGCAGTCAGATCGTGGCTGCTGTGACTTGTGATGTGAATTCTCCGGCCGAAGCTCCAAATAAACCATCAGTGTTTGACATCAAAGCTCCTGCTCTCCCCGTGTCTCTTTCCTGAGTCGGTGACTCCCACTGCATTGCCACACTGAAGTTTCCCTTACAGTTACTTTGTTGAGAATGTGGCCATGTAATAAGCGGGATAATTTGCAGCGACTTGGTCCTTATGGGGAAAATAACACCATTCAGCTGATCTAGATCCCTCCGCTACGCGTCGGGATCCTGATCTGCAGACGAGGCTCCATTCAAATATAAATATTTTTAGTGAATTACTGAGTTTAGGCACGTTAATAACGTTTTAATGAAGTTGAATACAGTATATTCATATGTGTCAGTGATTTCTTGTCAATTCGGCGAACATAAACATAAATTATCGTGGTGAAGATGATGATTAAATTAGGATTAAAAATCGAGAGCCGGGCTGCATTTCCTCCCGTTCGTTTTTTTTGACTAAACAACATTATTTTGTTAAATAACAACATGGTGATGTTTTGTAAATGATTACATGTCTCTTATTTAGCACAGAGTATGATATCCGTGACATATGGATCTTAACAAAGTTCCGCTGTACATCCAGCGTACTGTATCTGACTTTATTTCACATGAGCTCCAGTGTGGAACCCCACTGCACCCCCTGGTGGATCAATGATCCATTGCAGCTGGCAATAATAATTACATGTATTTATCACGGGGGAGGTCTCAAGTCAGGCTGGAGGTTTTCCCTTGAGCGAGGGCAGATCACGTACCAATCACGGCCCTCACGTTTCAAACTGTCTGAAATGAAGCGCTACATCTGTAATCAAGTACTGTACTTATTTACAATTTTGAAGTACTTGTACTATACAATATATGATTGCAGGATTTTTACTTGTAACAGAGTGTTCTTACACTCTGGTACTTCTACGTTTACTCAAGTACAAGATCTCTTCTTCCACCTCTGGAAATAAGAGTCTTCTGCAGTACCTCCAGTTCCAACTGCTGACCCACAGCCTGGGACAACACAGCCTCTCCACTGTTTCTCGGTCATCACTCAGCGAGAGGTGAGCGCATCGTTAGGAGGATGAAGCCTTCCACCTGTGTCCTGGACCCCCTTCCGTCAGCTCTGGTGAAATCCTACATCAGTACCATGAGCCCCATGATCACTAAGATCGTAAACCTCTCTCTCCAGGCTGGCCATGTCCCCTCTGCCCTCAAAATCGCTGTCATCAAACCTTGTCTCAAAAAACTCTCCCTTGACCCGGGAGTCCTGGCCAACTACAGACCAATTTCCAACCTCCCATTTCTATCAAAGGTGCTGGAAAAACTAGTTGCAGCACAGCTCCAGGACCATCTAAACTCAAACAACATATTCGAGAAGTTACCAACGACCTGCTGATGATGGCTTATGCTGGCTCTCCCGCTCTCCTCATTGTCCTCGATCTCACTGCAGCTTTCGACACAATCGATCACGGCATCCTCCTGCACCGTTTCCACTCCACCATCGGACTCTCTGACTCTCCCCTTGACTGGTTCAGATCTTACCTCACCGGGAGAACAGAGTACGTCTCCTTGGGTGAGGCAGAGTTGGGTACCCATGATGTCACCTGTGGTGTCCTTCAAGGATCAGTTCTCGGCCCCACCCTATTCACACTCTGCATGGCTCTATCATCAGCCGACATGGAGTATCATTCCTTTGTTACGCTGATGACACCCAACTGTACCTCAGAATCAACCCTACCTCCTCTGCAGCCCTGCCTTCACCTCCTCTGCAGCCCTGCCTTCACCCACACTCACTGCCTGCCTGGAGGAGATACAGGCGTGGATGAAGCAAAACTTCCTGAAACTGAACAGCTCCAAGACCGAAGCCATTATAGTTGGCACCCCACACCAGGTTAGGTCATCCACCATCACCCCCATCACCTTCCCACGGCCAGGACATTACCCTCTCCTCAACAGTCACCAAACTGGGTGTGAAAATGGATGCCCATCTGACCTTTGAGGCCCATATTAAACAGCTGTGCAAGAACTCCTTCTATCTCCTCAGGAATATCCAAACTCCGCCCCACACTCACGCCGAAAAGCTAGTCCACGCCTTTGTCTCCTCAAGGCTGGATTACTGCAATGCACTCCTCATCGGGATCCCTAACAAAAGCATCCAGAAGCTCCAGTACATTCAGAACAGTGCTGCTAGGATCCTGATGAGGGTGCGCAAATAAGATCATATCACCCCCATCCTTAAAACACTACACTGACTCCCCGTAGAACTTAGGATTGAATACAAGGTCTCCTTCCTCACCGACCAGTGTATCCATGGAACTGCCCCCCCCCTTCCTCAAGGAACTCCTCACCCCTCATACCTCCTCGCGGACCTCCCGCTCCAGCAAAACCAACCTCCTCAAACCCCCCAGGACCAAGCTCCGTACTATAGGAGACTGGGCTTTCTGCTCAGCTGCTCCCAGACTGTGGAATGCTCTCCCCGAGCACATGAGAGCACCACAGACCGTGGAGGCTTTTAAAAAGGCCTCAAAACCCATCTGTTCAATAGAGCCTTTCCCTAGATCTTTTATCTTATTTATTACTACCCTTTTATTTTGTTATTGTTTGTTTTTACTGCTTTTTATCAAATTATACGGTGTTGTGTACTGTTTTATATTATTACATGCTCACTGCTTGTAGAACTTTGGGATTTGAACTCAAATATGAAGTGCGTTATAAATTAAACCCATTATTATTATTATTATTATTATTATTATTATTATTATTATTATTATTACCTGGTTGACAGCGGGGGGGGCCCTGCACAGAGCCAGGAGTCTCTGCAGCTGCAGGATGCTGAAGTTAGACACCCCGATGCTCCTCACCTTCCCTGAGGCCTGCAGGGCCTCCATGCCCTGCAACACAACACACAGCAGGGAATGAGGAGCTCTAAATACCCTGACATTTATCAGAAAGAAATATAAAGATATGTTACAGTTTAACACTAACAGAAGTGTAGATGAACCTCCAGGGAGAAAACTTGTTTATCTTTCACTGTCATATCAATGGTAAATGATTCTGTGACGGACAGTGAGGTGGAGGATGAGTGTGGAGCGGCATATGGATGTTGTGGGGGGGGCCGGTGTAAGTGTAACAGAAAGAGTGTTGTTACCCTCCACACATCCACATAGTCGATGTCAGAGGTCAACATCTTTCCATCCTTCTTCGGGAAAAGCTCATCACCCATTTTCTAAAAAAGAAATGTAAAGGTAATAAGAGATGCTTCATGGCAAAGATATATGGCATGTGTGCTTTTTCGATTTGTAATTGCATCCTCCTTCAACTAGACTAAGCACACTTAGAAACACATATAGAACCATACATGTTGCATACTCTGCATTCATTCTTATATATTTTAAATATTGGCAAAAAATATGAATATATTATTTAAAATAGTTGTTCATATAGTGAAACCTGCTAATAATTAGCACTTTGCTCGTAATAATCACCTATATAAAACATAATTAAGCCTATTTTCAGTCAAATAAATGTGGTCAGCCATGTGTGTCTTAGAGCTATTGCCTGAGTTTCATTTGAAGGGTTTCAGCCCCCTAATGAATAAGAATCTTGAAATGCAGCTTTGTTGGACAGAATCTTAAGGCTCTAAAGTCCAAAAATGCAGACCAGCTCCGGTCAAATCCTTCCTTCATAGCATCAGCTCAGGACCTCCGCTATACATCAGGATAAGGAGCTGTACATTTTTAATTGTGACAAACAGTTCTGAATGTTACGCTCAACCTTTAGGCCAACAGGAAAATGCACGAGGTACAGGTCCAGGTAGTCCAGCTGGAGGTCTTTCAGGGACTTATCCAGGCACACAGGGATGTCCTCTGGGGCATGATGGGTAAGCCACAGCTGTAGATGAAATACAATAAGAGATAATGAACAGGAGAATAACGGAACAAAAATGAATAAAAAAACATCGGAAAAGACATTCTAAACATTTAATGCACAACATTATTTAAATGTTTAAGTTTTATTAACTCAAAAGTTTTTTGGAGAAAGTATCAAAGTGTTATGTTAGAAATGTTTAGTAGGGTCCCCAGCACATAGAAACTGCCGGATACTAACTTGCATATGTCGGGAAAATTGCACAATGAGCATTTAGTTAGCATTAAATACCATTAAAGCCTACCCAGCTAGCGGGGGGAATTCTCACAACTTTGGCTAACATTACCTACAAGTTCTAATAATGTTTTAAAGAAACGTTTTAATCTGATGTTCAAAGAACCTTTTTAGGATGTTTATTATTTCAAATCATATTTTTACTCTTGGAAGGCTGATTTTGATACATTTTGGGTAGATTTTGAAGTTTTAGGGGACAAATGGATCATTTGAATTGGAATTTTTTTTTTCACTGTAGAGATAATAATGTTCATCTTGTGCTCTCTATATCCAATGGTTGCAACACTACTTATGGTAGTCATCCCACCGAGAGTACAAATATGGCCACTCTGGTTAAAACTGCCATTTTGAATCCTGAAAGTGTCAGAAATTGACTCAGCATCCTCAATAACCACAAAAACCACTCCAAAACTGTCCATATCTGCTAGGCCATTTTAAACTATTGTTTGCATAAGCTACAATGCTAATACATGCTAATTGTGCAAATTGCCCAACATATGCAAGTTAGCCTCCGGCAGTTTCTATGTGCGGGGACCGTAGCCTACTATATATTTCTAACATAAAACGTTGGGGTTCTAAACATCTCCAGGTTCTACGCTGGCAACTAGACTAATGTGCGAACTTCAGTTTGGGTCCACTTTCATGCATGCTGGGACAGGTGTAATTTTTGCTCTTTGCCATTCAAAAACTCATCAGTTGTGTGAACAGCATGCTTTGCATCCCCCCCCCCTGGTTTTGCCCCTGCCCTCCCTGGCCCCCACCTTACTGACGATGAACATGTCCTGGCGCCTGATGATGCCCTGCTGAATCTTGGAGCGCAGGGCCTTTCCGATGTGAACCTCGTTGTTGTAGCTGTGGGCGGTGTCTATGTGACGGTAACCCGCGGCGATGGCTGCCTCCACTGCACCCTGCACCGAGGAGGGGGGGAGAGGGGAGGGCTACAGGAGGAAGACATTTCAAATAAACAGCTCATTTTCTGACATCGCATCCACTATCTGCCATCTTAAAACCATTTGAAATCATTACTGCTGTTTGTGTTTGTTTTTTACTAGTCTGCCAAAGCTCTTATGCTCTGGTCCTCATGGTAATATGCTCACTAAACTAATGTCCAGAGGTGGGAAGTAGTGAAGGACAAATACTTAGTTAATATACTTAAGTAGATTTTTCTGGTATCAGTATTGTTGTACTACAACTTTTTACTTTTACTTCTTACATTTTTAACACAAACACCTTTACTTTCTACTTCTTACATTTTAAAAACATGCTCATTACTTTAGTTGTAATCTGCATTTGGTGGCGTGATCATTATGATTTAGAGTCATTGCATGCCTATTTCAACCTAATGTCACACAGAAAACTGTACCACGATGGGTGGGTATGTAGCACTGTGTTGGAACCCCCTGGGGCCCCCCTCCAAAATAATAATGATATGATAATGCATTTGTGATAGTGTTGCAGCCAATACTGTGCTGTATCCTGGGCCTAAGATAACAGGAATGTAATTAAATAATAAAAACTAATGTGCTTAATTGTAAAGTAAGTAACTAAACTAAAATTGTAACTAAGTAATTGACACAAATTATATTATTAAATCAACACAAATGATGGCGCCATGACAATATAGTAAACTGAAAAATTGTAAAACTTGAGCACTGTCTTTGTCTCCCTGGTCCAGCACTAAATGTGCCTCTCCCAGTCAAATTGGTCTACAACCGCCAGTCAGTCAATATATTCATAGACCAAGGCTTGAAATTCATACTAAAAGTGCTTTATATATATATATATATCTGTAAAGCACTTTTAGTATGAATATCTATATATATATATATATATAGATATATATCTATATATATTAGGGCTGTCAAACGATTACAATTTTTAATCAGATTAATCACAGCTTAAAAATTAATTAATCATGATTAATCACCATTCGAACTATGTCCAAAATATGCCATTTATTTATGTATATTGTTGTGGGAATGGAAAGATAAATGAAAGAAGGCGGATATATCAATTTAACATACAGTATCTATGTTTATTATAACATTGTTCTGCGTGTCAAAATGAAAGACAACCCACACACCTATCAATCATCAAACCGTGGGGTCTTAATTCATTACGTGTTGATTTCTATCAACGGGGGAGTACTTCAGGAAATTCGACAGAGGGGGTGGGGGGGGGGGGGCTAGTGGAGTACTTCGTGACCACAGAGTGTGAACGTTGTGATCAGCTGTTTTAGCGCAGGTCTCCAGTGAAGGGGGGGGGAGTCTCCCTCCGCAGCCGGTTGGCGTAGTTTTGGCACAGTTCCGTTGTACAGACCGACGTTAACAGCAGCCCTGTCTGTGCACACGGAGACCGACTCTGTCGTCCGGTGATCTAACCGCCTTCTGGAAAAGCTTCACAAGTACGTCGGTACGCAAATGCGCTTTGTGACACAAGTGACGGTACGCATTTCAGATTACGCACATAACCTGCGTACCAGTTATGTGCACCCCTGTACCAGAGCCATATTATTACTAGTATATGGCTCTGCCCTGTACTACAGCAAAAGTATTCTGCGTCGGGACTTCCTCCAACAACACCACGCCATTATCAAAGATGTTCTATTGAGAAGACGATCACTACGTGACAAAAGTTTTCAAAACCGTGGCTACTGAAATCAATCTTACTAACTGCTGTCTGTGCAATTTACTCCGCGCGAGTTGGCAGACTTTATTTTGCTTACTTTAACATCATTTTTCATGGTGGGGCTAAGCCATTTCTTGGTATGGGTGTAGCCTACCCCAGCCATACCCTGGCGCTGCCACTGGTGGCACGTGTATGGGGCGGGCCATTCTGCACATGCGTTAAATGCGTTAAATATTTTAACGCAATTCATTCAAAAAATTAATTACCGCCGTTAACGCGATAATTTTGACAGCACTAATATATATATATATATATATATATATATGTATGTTCAAAAGAACTCATGAGAGACGACACACGGAGGAAGCCCGGGGTCCCCTTCTGGAGCCAGGCCCAGAAGGAGGACTCGTCGACGAGGTTTGCCATGGAGCCCGGCCGGGCACCGCCCGAAAACGCAACGTGGGCAACACCTCCGCTTCTCCATCCCGCGGGCCCACCACCTACGGGAAACAGCGATGGGGTCGAGTGCGCTGCCAGAAGGGTGGCAGTGAAAGCAGAGGGTCTCCACGGACCAGACCCGGGTGACAGAAGCTGGCTTTGGGGACGTGGAACGTCACCTCTCTGGGGGGAAGGAGCCAGAGCTTGTGCGGGAGGTGGAGCGGTACCAGTTGGATCTGGTTGGGCTCACCTCTACGCACAGCGTCGGCTCTGGAACCTTACTTCTGGATAGGGGTTGGACTCTATTCTTCTCCGGAGTTGCTCAAGGTGTGAGGCGCCGGGCGGGGTGGGGATACTCACAAGTCCCCGGTTAGGTGCTTCGTTATTGGAGTTTACCCCAGTGGACGAGAGGGTCGCCTCCCTACGCCTGCGGGTTTTGGGTTATGGGGGGGAAAACTCTGACTGTTGTGTGTGCTTATGCACCAAACAGCAGTTCAGAGTATATGGCCTTCTTGGAGACCCTGGAAAGAGTCCTGTATGGGGCTCCTGAAGGGGACTCTTTAATCTTGCTGGGAGACTTCAACGCACATGTGGGCTATGATGGAGACACTTGGAGGGGCGTGATTGGGAGGAATGGCCCCCCTGATCTGAACCGGAGTGGTGGTTTGTTACTGGACTTCTGTGCTAGTCACGGATTGGCCATAACAAACACCATGTTCGAACATAAGGATGCTCATAAGTGTACGTGGTACCAGAGCACCCTAAGCAGAAGATCCATGATCGATTTCGTTATCGCATCATCGGACCTGAGGCCGTATGTTTTGGACACTCGGGTAAAGAGAGGGGCAGAGTTGTCAACTGATCACCATCTGGTGGTGAGTTGGGTCGAGTGGCGGGGGAAGCCTCTGGACAGACCTGGTAAGCCCAAAAGTGTAGTTTGGGTGAACTGGGAACGTCTGGAGGAGGCCCAAGTTCAGGAGGCCTTCAACTCACACCTCCGGCGGAGCTTTTCGGGCATTCCTGTGGAGGTTGGGGACATTGAACCAGAGTGGTCGGTGTTCAAAGCCTCTATTGCCGAAGCCGCAGCGGGGAGCTGTGGTCTCAAGGTCTGAGGTGCCTCAAGGGGCGGTAACCCTCGAACCTCCTGGTGGATACCGGTGGTCAGGGAAGCGGTCCGACTGAAGAAGGAGGCGTTCGGGGATTTGTTATCCCGGGGGACTCCCGAGGCAGTTGCAAGGTACCGACAGGCCCGAAGGGCAGCAGCCTCAGCCGTGGCCGAGGCAAAGCAGCGGGTGTGGGAGAAGTTCGGAGAAGACATAGAAAAGGACTTTCGGGAGGCACTAAAGTTGTTCTGGAAAACTGTCCGACACCTCAGGAGGGGGAAGCAGGGAACCATCCAAGCTGTGTACAGTAAGGATGGGACGTTGTTGACCTCAACTGATGGAGTGTTAGGGCGTTGGAAGGAACACTTTGAGGAACTCCTGAACCCGACAACTCCGCCCTCTATGTTAGAGGCAGAGCTGGAGTATGACGGGGGATCAACACCAATCTCCCGGGGGGAGGTCACTGAGGTCGTCAAACATATCCACAGTGGCAAAGCCCCGGGGGTGGATGAGATCCGCCCAGATATGATGGCTCTGGGTGTTGAGGGACTGTCATGGTTGACACGTCTCATCAACGTAGCGTGGAAGTCGGAAACAGTACCGAAAGAGTGGCAGACCGGGGTGGTGGTTCCCCTTTTCAAAAAAGGGGATCAGAGGGTGTGTGCCAATTACAGAGGCATCACACTACTCAACCTCCCAGGGAAAGTTTACTCTAAGGTACTCGAAAGGAGGGTCAGGCCGATTGTCGATCCTCAGATTGAGGAGGAACAATGAGGATTCCGTCCTGGTCGTGGAACGACGGATCAGCTTTTTACTCTCGCAAGGATCCTGGAGGGGGCCTGGGAGTACGCTTCTCCGGTCTACATGTGTTTTGTAGACTAGGAGAAGGCGTATGACCGAGTTCCCAGGGAGTTACTGTGGGAGGTGCTGCGGGAGTATGGGGTGAGGGGGTCTCTACTCAGGGCCATCCAATCTCTGTACTCCCAAAGCGAGAGCTGTGTCCGGGTCCTCGGCAGTAAGTCGGACCCATGTCCGGTGAGGGTTGGCCTCCGCCAGGGCTGTGCTTCATCACCAATCCTATTTGTAATATACATGGATAGGATTTTGAGGCGTAGTCGTGGGGGAGGGGGTCTGCAGTTTGGTGGACTAAGATTTGCACCACTGCTTTTTACAGATGATGTGGTTCTAATGGCTTCATCGGTCTGCGACCTTCAGCACTCACTGGATCGGTTCGCAACCGAGTGTGAAGCGGCTGGGATGAGGATCAGCACCTCCAAATCTGAGGCCATGGTTCTCAGCAGGAAACCGATGGACTGTCCACTCCAAGTGTCCAACACACGGAGGAAGCCCGGGGTCCCCTTCTGGAGCCAGGCCCAGAAGGAGGACTCGTCGACGAGGTTTGCCATGGAGCCCGGCCGGGCACCGCCCGAAAACGCAACGTGGGCAACACCTCCGCTTCTCCAGCCCACCACCTACGGGAAACAGCGATGGGGTCGGGTGCGCTGCCAGAAGGGTGGCAGTGAAAGCAGAGGGTCTCGACGGACCAGACCCGGGCGACAGAAGCTGGCTTTGGGGACGTGGAACATCACCTCTCTGGGGGGAAGGAGCCAGAGCTTGTGCGGGAGTTGGAGCGTTACCAGTTGGATCTGGTTGGGCTCACCTCTACGCACAGCGTCGGCTCTGGACCCTTACTTCTGGAGAACAAGGGGTCTTGTTATCGAGTGAGGGAACAATGGAGTGTGAGATGGGCCGGAGAATCGGAGCAGCGGGAGCGGTACTGCAGTCGCTTTACCGCACCGTTGTGACGAAAAGAGAACTGAGCCAGAAGGCAAAGCTCTCTGTCTTCCGGGCCATTATCATTCCTACCCTCATTTTAAAATGACTGTCTTGAACAGCTACAACATTAAAATACTTCTAGGCAGATTGTGGACAGTAACAAAGTACATTTACTTAAGTACTGTACCGCTCCACTCCCATTCAGGCAAATAGTGTTTCGCTAAGCTGAACAGCCAGTGGTGTAACTATCGACGGTGCAACCGGGGCCCAGAGCCGGCCAGCGGCCCAAAAAATGTGGGGCCCCAATGGCATTGACCGGTTCACACAGTCTTCAAAGTAACCAAGCAACCTCAATTAATTAGTAATGTGTCTGTCCAATGACCTTGCTCCCTTTCATGTCATGTGATACCTTGCGTGACCAGCGAACCGTTTAATCAACCTGTACTGTACTGTAGCTAGCAGAAGCAAGTTCGGCAGCATTATAAAAATGTAATAGCTTGCATTTATAATGTACTGCAAATAGGGATGTAACGATACCAAAAACTCACGGTACGATAATATCGCGATAACAAGTCCACGGTACGGTATTTATCGCGATATTGAATAATAAAGAGAAAAAAAATGTAATTTTAACAATGACGGAAAAATCTGAAATCAATCTGTCATTTTGACAGATTAGAACAAACTCGGAACAGCGCCAAAGTTTCCCCGCAGCGAGGCTCTGGTGTTATGCCATGTTATGCATGCCCTCCAAAAGGAAATGATATAGTTTCCAAAGCGTACTTTGCCGTATAGATCAATACATGTCTGGGAGGTTTTGCTTTACGCTGTGCGCGCTCCCGCGAGGTGCATGCATCTATCGGTGGGCATGCATAACACGGCATAACACCAGAGCCTCGCTGCGGGGAAACTTTGGCGCTGTTCCGAGTTTGTTCTAATCTCCTCCCCCCCCCCCTCAGCGCGACACGTTAGTGGTGAGTTCAGACCCGACGGGTAATAATGGATTATGACGGATATTTTACGATCCTGTCTGTCAAAATGACGGACAGCGAAAAAGTCGAACTCCACCTCAGTGGGACAGAGAGATATGCTTCGGCCATGGGTGACAGCAGTGGGTAAAATTGTGCATTGTCTCTCCACCACTTCAAAAACAATACAGTGTTTGGACCTAACCACAGGAGGAACCTATTGCGGTGAGCACGTTGCACGTTGTAACTTCCGGTTGTTGTTGTTGTCATCTCCGGGTATCCCGTGTGCCTGTTCTGTTGCTGATAGCTTATTAACTTAAACTTAATCGATCGTTTTAAAACTCTTGATCACGGCAACTGCCTGACGTTGTAATCACACGTTACTACAGCTTAAGCACTCACAACTCTCCTTCTCTTAGCGACTGTAACTCCACAGTTGCCTACACTCTTTTCGGGTTTGCTAACGGTAGCTACTTTAGCTTGATAGCTAGCCATGGCTCTTTCCCCACCTTCTGGTGCTATTTCCTGCTCTTCCTGTCTCATGTTTGGTTACTTCCCGGCCTCCCTTACTGGTAAGGATACATGTGTTAAATGTAGTATAGTTGTTAGGTTGGAGGCGGGAATCATAGCCATAGAAGCCCGGCTCCGCATCTTAGAAAGTAACTCAGCTAAAGTAAAGCCCATGTTAGCATGTGCGGACCGGCAAAAGGAAGCTCCTCTTAGCCGTCCCCCGGCAACTCCCGAGCAGCAGGGAGGCTGGGTGACTGTTCAGAAGGGGCATAACGCGAAACCCGCAGGTCCCCACCAACCCGTTCACGTATCTAACAGATATTCCCCACTCAGCGAGACACCCGCTGAGAAGCCAACTCTGGTTATTGGTAGCTCTATTATGAGACACGTGAATTTAGAGACCGAAGCCTCCACAGTCACATGCATTCCGGGGGCCAGAGCGGGCGACGTTGAGGCGCATCTTAAACTGCTGGCTAAAGATAAACGTAAATACAGTAGGATTGTTATTCACGTCGGTGGTAATGATGTTCGTTTACGCCAATCAGAATGCACCAAACTTAATGTGGAGTCGGTGTGTAGTTATGCTAAAACAATGTCGGACACCGTAATCTTCTCTGGTCCCCTCCCCAATCTGATCAATGATGACATGTATAGCCGCATGTCATCATTTCAGCGCTGGTTGTCTTGGTGGTGCCCAGCAAACAATGTGGGCTTCGTAAATAATTGGACAGCCTTCTGGGGAAAACCTGGTCTGATTAAGAGAGACGGCATTCACCCTACTTTGAAAGGTGCAGATCTCATTTCGGCAAACATTTCAGGGCTTTGTGGACGTAATCCATGACAAACTGGAGTTGAGACCAGGAGGCAGAGTCGCAGTCTTACACGCTTCTCTGCGCTCTCTCCTAGGCAGTCACCCATAGGAATCCCGAACCCAATAAAATACCCAATATTAGCGGTGTGTGTGTCTGCCCAAGGACAATTTAAGGTAAAACCTAATAGAGGTGTCATACATAATAACCTAATAAAAGTAAATGTAACAACTACTACAGTGCAACAAAACAGGAAGATTAAATGTGGTCTCTTAAACATAAGATCTCTAGCATCTAAAGCAATATTGGTAAATGATTTAATATCAGATTATAATATTGATATATGCTGTCTCACTGAAACTTGGTTGAGACATGAAGAATATGTCAGCATAAATGAGGCCACTCCACCCAGCCATGTCAACACTCATATTGCTCGAGGCACGGGCCGAGGAGGTGGAGTTGCAGCAATCTTTGACTCAAGTTTACTTATCAATACTAAACCAAAATGTAATTATACCTCTTTTGAAAGTCTCGTTATTAGTCTTACGCATCCGACCTGGAAAACTTTGCAGCCAATCTTATTTGTTACAGTGTATCGTGCACCAGGTCCTTATTCAGAATTCTTATCAGAATTCTCTGAGTTTTTATCAACTTTGGTTCTTAAAACAGACAAAGTAATTATCGTAGGTGACTTTAATATTCATGTTGACGATGATAAAAATAGCCTTACTGTTGCATTTAACTCTATATTAGATTCTGTTGGTTTCTGTCAGAGTGTAAATAAACCAACCCACTGTTATAATCACACTCTCGACCTTGTTCTGACTTATGGTATTGAAATTGAGCAACTATTAGTCGAACCGCATAATCCTGCTTTATCCGACCATTTCTTAGTAACTTTTGAAGTACTGTTACTAGACTACAAAGCATTAGTCAAAAGCTCTTGCAGCAGAAACCTATCTGTTAGTGCTATAGCCACATTTAAGGAAGAGATTCCACCAATACTTAACTCGATAGCATGTCTGCATGTAGGGGAGGAAACTTATACAAAATGTACACCACCCCAAATTGATCATGTTGTTGATAGTGCTATAGATGCGCTGCGAATAAAATTAGACTCTGTTGCTCCTTTGAAAAAGAAGAAAATAAAACAACATAGATTAGCTCCATGGCATAATGCCGAAACCCGCAAAATAAAGCAAAAGTCTAGACAACTTGAAAGGATATGGCGTTCCACTAAACTTGAAGAATCCCGTTTAATTTGGCATATTACTCTCAATGAATATAAGAAAGCACTGCGTAAAGCGAGAGCAGCCTACTACTCTTCATTAATAGATGAGAATAAGAATAATGCAAGATTTCTTTTCAGCACTGTAGCCAGGCTGACAGAGAGCCACAGCTCGATTGAGCCTTCTATTCCCTTAGCACTCAGTAGTAATGATTTTATGTGCTTTTTTAACGATAAAATTGTTACTCTTAGAAACAAAATTAATGACCTCTTGCCTTCGACCAGTATAGTGTTATCAACAGCTCCCGGAATCGTAAGTTCTAATATTACACTAGATAGTAAACTAGAATGCTTTTCAGCCATTAACCTTGAACAATTACATTCAATGATTCTCTCTTCTAAACCATCAACGTGCATGTTAGACCCAATTCCAACTAAGCTGTTGAAGGAAGTTTTTCCATTAATTAGCACTTCTTTATTAAATATTATGAATATGTCTTTATTATCAGGCTATGTTCCACAATCATTCAAAGTAGCAGTGATAAAACCGCTTCTTAAAAAGCACAACCTCGATCCAGAGGTTTTAGCCAACTATAGACCTATTTCTAATCTTCCGTTCCTCTCAAAAATTCTTGAGAAAGCGGTCGCAAAACAGTTGTGTGATTACTTAAAAAACAATGATTTATTTGAAGATTTTCAGTCTGGCTTTAGAACACATCATAGCACAGAGACAGCTCTGGTTAAAGTCACAAA
Source organism: Pseudochaenichthys georgianus (assembly GCF_902827115.2). Classification (NCBI taxonomy): domain Eukaryota; kingdom Metazoa; phylum Chordata; class Actinopteri; order Perciformes; family Channichthyidae; genus Pseudochaenichthys; species Pseudochaenichthys georgianus. The sequence continues at coordinate 44,301,574 of NC_047509.1, forward strand.
TGATATTCTAATAGCCTCAGACAAGGGACTTGTCTCTATTCTTGTTTTGCTCGATCTTAGTGCTGCATTTGATACTATCGACCATGATATCCTATTGCAAAGACTAGAGCACTTAGTTGGCATACAGGGAACTGCTTTAGGCTGGTTTAGGTCCTATCTATCTGAACGCTCTCAGTTTGTACGTGTTAACGATGAATCTTCCACGCAAACCAAAGTTAGCCATGGAGTGCCACAGGGCTCAGTGCTCGGACCTATTTTGTTCACATTATATATGCTTCCGTTAGGCAATATTATAAGGAATCATTCTGTAAACTTTCATTGTTATGCGGATGATACTCAACTATATTTATCAATCAAGCCTGATGAAATTAATCATCTAAATAAAATTCAAGACTGCCTTAAGGACTTAAAAACGTGGATGACCTTAAACTTTTTGATGTTAAACACGACCAAAACTGAAGTTATTGTACTTGGCCCGAAGAATCTACGAAACAAATTATCTAAAGACATACTAACTATGGATGGCATTAATTTGGCCTCCAGTGAGACTGTAAGGAATCTTGGTGTTATATTTGATCAGGATTTATCCTTTAACGCCCACATAAAATCAATTTCAAGGACCGCCTACTTCCATCTACGTAACATTGCAAAAATCAGGCATATCTTGCCTCAAAACGATGCAGAGAAACTAGTCCATGCATTTGTTACTTCTAGGCTGGATTATTGTAACTCTTTATTATCAGGGAGTACCAAGAAGTCAATCAAGTCGCTTCAGCTGATTCAAAATGCTGCGGCTCGTGTACTAACCAGAGTTAGGAAAAGGGACCACATTACTCCTGTTCTGGCTGCCTTACACTGGCTCCCTATAGAACACAGGATAGAATTTAAAATTCTTCTTCTCGCCTACAAAGCCCTTAATGGGCAGGCGCCATCTTACCTTAAAGAACTCATTATACCCTACTGTCCTACTAGGGCATTGCGTTCCAAGAATGCAGGGTTGTTGGTTGTTCCTAGAATCTTTAAAAGTACAATGGGAGCCAGAGCCTTTTCTTATCAAGCTCCACATTTGTGGAATCAGCTTCCAGTTTGTGTTCGGGCGGCAGACACCCTATCCGTTTTTAAGAGTGCGCTTAAGACCTTCCTTTTTGATAAAGCTTATAGTTAGGGCTGATTAGATTCAGCCCCTAGTTTTGCTGATATAGGCTTAGTTTGTCGGGGGACATCTTACTTCTTCCTTCTCTCTGTCTATACCCGTGTACACTCATGTTCCGATTAACCCAGCCTCCCCAAATGTCTTTCTTTTTGGTGTCTATATACGCTGGGATCCGGAGTCATGGATGATCCTGCGGTCCTGTGTCCTGGATCGCGAGCGCTGGATCTTGAGTCGTGGCTGTGGTCCTGGATCATAGGTCCTGGATGGATATCCTCGTGGATTCATCTTCCTATTATACACACATGCATTTCCAAACATTTGGACTACCTATGTTGCAAATGTATTATCTTTTCAATTTACACACGGCATCTATTGCACGTCTGTCCGTCCTGGGAGAGGGATCCCTCCTCTGTTGCTCTCCCTGAGGTTTCTCCCATTTTTCCCTTTAAACTGGGTTTTCTTTGGAAGTTTTTCCTTGTACGATGTGAGGGTCTAAGGACAGAGGGTGTCGTATTGTCATACTGATATTCTGTACACACTGTGAAGACCACTGAGACAAATGTATCATTTGTGATATTGGGCTATATAAATAAACATTGATTGATTGATTGATTTGCCAAGAATGTGAGGCTTATTGACAGGGCGAGATATAAATATACTGTTGGTACTTGTCAATGTCTCTAGGTATGTAAATGTAGCCCTGTAAATACGATGTCCTTATGTGTTCTGTTGTTTTATGTTCATGTTGTAACCTACTTGCTGCCATGTTGGACCGGTCTCTCTTGAAAAAGAGATCGATGATCTCAACTTGGTTAAATAAAGGTTTAAAAAAAAAAAAGTGTTTACATTTTTTTTTAGATAGATTTTGTCAGTCTCACCACGGTATTGGGACGTTTATTTATCGCGATACCGCGATATACGGTATATCGTTACATCCCTAACTGCAAACCAAAGCACAAGAGTGGCGCTCAAAAGAGAAAGGACAAGAGAGAACAAGGAGATGTAACAGCTAAACTGACGAAATTAGACAGTTTTTTTTGTCATACATTGTTCTCAAAACAATATTTGCACGGGGGCCAATCACAACCTTGTTACGCCACTGTGAACAGCCAATCAGAGTGATTTATTTTGCCGACAGCCTCCGCTGCCGATTCAACAAGGTGGTCGACACAGCCGAAAAGACATGACGGTGCGGGACCATAGACTATAAATGGACGTAGGGTCCGTGACGTCACCTATAGGATTCTGCAGAGTTGCCGAGAAGCCCTTAGTAGGCGGAGTCGGCCACTAATGGCTCGACAGTGACGTCAGAGTTCAACTCCCGCCTGTTCCAGCCTGGGCAAAGGGCAAAGAGGCGGGACCTGCTGCCACCGAGCTGGAAGTTCCAGAGCTAGCTGAAGCTACCAAGCTAAGCTAACATGCTCCCCATCTGCACACTGCCGTGGCATTTTACGTTTCTAAGGTAAGCGGACATGAAACTATTCAGCAAAACTATAAATAATAATCTAAGTTATTGAGTTTTTAGCATAATACTTCAGAATCTTAAAACCCCTTAACGTTTGTATGCAATTGTACTAAATTCAACACTGGAATCAAGCAAATATTAATATGTTTGCATGACATTAGTTATTTATATTTTGATATCACTTAATTACACGTTTAATACATTTAAGTCAAGCTAAGGTACATGTGATGTTAGCTAGTTAGTACTCTTACCTGTGAGGCCTCCTCCAAACAGCATAATAACCAGACTGTATCATTAAAACTAAGTACCAGTTCTAGATCCTTGACTTTAGACAAACAATTCAAAAGAAAAAATGTATTTAAAGACCAATCTTTATTTGAATGTGCCTCTTAACCTGAAATATTAGTTATACAGTAATAGCATTGACAATCTAAAAAAACTGAGCAACTCAACAGTCAACTTTATATTTCTTATTGTCCGAAGCATTTATTATTTTCATTTTTCCCCTCTCATATTCAGTGTGGACGGATTGAGACAGCGTGGTGTCCAGAGAGCTGCAGAGACTTCAGGGAGAAACCTCCGTGTGATGGACGTCCTGTCTGTTGGTTTGGAGAGGACTGGGGGTCTTTCCTCAGCGAGGAGGACCAGGCCTGATGGAGGAGCCCATGCTGGGCACAGCTGACACCAACTGCACAGGCCTAGTCTGTCACGTTATTTGACTAAATGTGTTTACTTATACATTTAATAGGTGTACACCTTCTGTCCATATGTGCTTTTTATTTAAAACATGTTTGATTAAGTTTTGGTTCACATTTCAATAAATTGTATTTGTATTTGCACTCCTTTTGTCCATTATTCTAACTGAAAATGTTAGATTACACATTCACATCTGACTGAAGATTGGCCCCATTTATTTGTGATGTTGCAAACTCTGCGGTACAAGTCACAGGTGATGTGAAGCTCATAAAGTGAGGCAAATATAAATAATCAGCTGATGGAGTGTAGATGTGGAAATAGATGCATTCGATCAGCTGACTGTGTTTTCACAATAAAAGTAGTTTCTTAGTGAATGTCCTGTACTGGTCTTACAATCTCATAACATCAGCTTTTAATGTTCCTCTTGGATGTTCTTCTTGACCTTCAGAGAAGGAGAACATGTTGTGTCTTTCAGGCATGTCCTTTCCTAACAAAGATGACAGGAAACATAAAACATAGTATTGCAGAACAAGTGTGTTATTTATTAAAGTGGTGTGTTTGTGTGTTTAGGGACTGTAGATATAATTATTTTGTAATGTTTATTTCAACAGTGAGCTACAAAGACGATCAGATTATGAATGAACAGTATGAAGTTCATCAACATTGAAATATATGTTATTATCAAAATAATATTTAACTGTTATCAAAACGTAGTGCAACTGTAGAAGCTTGCTCTGTTGTCTCACTGAAAGAATAACTTTTACCACGATTTTTTCAGACAATATTGAGAGATAAATAGTAGCAGTTCTCACTGTGTTAAATATCTTTGCCTTCAATACATTAAATTAGAAAGCTGATAAAAACCATATTTCTTTAGCCTTTATTTATACAGGTGTAGATCTCATTGAGACACAAGGTCTCATTTTCACACAATCATATTGCTTGTTATCATCTAAATGTAACCTTTTGCATGGAAAAAACCCTCAACTTAACTGATGTATAGGTGATCTAGTATTTAGTATTGTTTAATGGAATGTATATCAGTGTCAATACTTCATTTATTTAAACAAATATCTTTCTTGATTCTTTGTACAGTATGAAAAAAAGAGTCTTTGTACCTGTGCTGAAGTTCACTGCTGTGAGGAGTCCAGTTCTGTCTCTCACTCTCTGGTCCAGCCTGTCTGCATCACCTGGACACTTTAAACAAACAGATATATATGTAAAGTACCATGTGTACAAACAATATAACTGATTCTCTTCTGTTGAACATGTTGGATTGTGTATTGTCCGAGTCAGGGTCCTTTTTATTTTACTGTAACTTTGGAAGTTGTGTTACCAATGCTTACTGTTTATTTGATACCCATTTGGTAATGCAATTAATAAAAACAACAAGGTTTGGGTTCGTTCTTCAGATGACTGTGACGTTAACGTGTAAGCTCAATGACCAGCTCAACCAACCATATTGTAATATCTAACCTAATCATCTTGAAATATGATATTATTATTTGTAATATACACACATCTTATTGTGAGGTTGATTTCACATAACTACTTCGACATGAGCTTGTCTACATACTTGAGCATAGCCAATTTAAATTAACCTTAGCGATGCATACAGTTCCTACCTACATAATAAAATATCTCTCTAAGTTACAAGGATGAGCTTATTTTATAACCTCAAACAGAAGCCGTTTGTTCTACAGTTCTCCCACTTAACGCTTAACACTTGTCTATTTCGTTTTAACCTTTATATATATACAGTCTATGGTTTTAACTTGGAGACTACGATTAGCATCATTAGCACCGATGTAGCTACCACTCACTTACACGCTTACCCAAGCCTTAACATTCAGTACGTAGCTGATTCAAATCATAAACACATCAATAAGTACTCGAATATCACTTACCGCAAAAACCGCATTCATGCACCGTCTGTTTCAACCGCAGAGCGAGTCACAATAGTCCGATATATAAGCATGAAGAACAAACAACAACGGCCGGCTTCAAGTTGTGTTCCCTGGATGAACTGAGAAGGCAGAGTCCCTGTAGCTTCACGGAGCAGGGAGCAGAGACAAGAAGCTAGCAGCAGCAGTCACTTGACAGAGCTGTCACTCAATGTGACCACGCCCTAATATATGCATAACTTTAAGGCTTAATATTAATTAAACAGATGAGTTGAGAAAAGATGCACCCCCCACACAGTAGTCATGAAGGGGGAATCTAACTATACAGAGAATATGGTTTTTTGAACCACGATGTAAACATGTTTATTTCTGCTGTAAAGTTGGGCATTTTAACATGGGGGTCTATGGAAATTGCTCCCTTCTGCAGACTGCTCCTACTGGCCACTAGATGAACTGCAGTGTGTGGCACTTCCGTATTGGCGTCCCGGCTCTTCCCCAGAGTTTGCCGCTTGTGCGGGACACACTAATCTGAGTAGGGCAACAGGACGCTCATCGACGGCCAGACATCTATCGACGGTCGAAATCGGCTTGGTGTGTCAGGGCCTTAAAGCACTTTTGTTTAAGTCTGTTGTTTTCTAAAAAATACATTTGACTTAAAGCAAGTATTTTCTCTCCAATTATCTCCCCAGGTTTGATCTCCTTTTATAGTATCTTTCACCAATTCTGCACGTGTTACCAACACATAATGGAGCACTACTCACAGACTGTTTGCAAATAAACAAACTCAGTCCAGCTGGATTGTTGACAGTGACAATACAGAAATGTGCTCAGTCTACCTTCCAGGTCCCGAGCCCCAGCGCTGGCATCAGTGAGCCGTCACACAGCTCTATGGACCGGGACACCTGAGGCTCCTCCATGGAGACGTTTACCACGGCACGAGCAGGTCAGCAGAGTGACACTCACACACTCACAGCTTTCCTCTTCCTCTTTTCACCTCACACTGCAACTGCTGAGTCAACGTCCTTCCTATTTCTCTGCTGATCGTACTTCTCTATCTGATATGTTTCTCTCCCTCTCTCTCTCTCTCTGTCCTTCCTCTCACCTCTTCCTCTCTCCTGTGTCTTATCAGTCTACAAGTTAATTATTGGACAACACACAGAGTACTTCACCAGCATGAAGCACTTACGGGTACAGTCAATAGGTGAGGAGGAGCATGTTGCAAAGGTCACTCTTCTCACGTGGGCAGCAGTGCACACGCACACACACACACACACACACACACACACACACACACACACACACACACACACACACACACACACACACACACACACACACACACACACACACACACACACACACAAACGCACACACACAGGCAGGGTCACATTGTGAGAAACAATCTGCTGTGTTACTAACACTTCAACATTAGGTGGTGATATTGTATCACTTCATTGTACGCCCAATGCTTCACATTTAAAGGAGAAAGTCTATAGTTTGAATGACATCATATCAAATGTCTTCCAAAATATAAATTCATAAAAATATATAGAGAAATAAATCATGAATAATACATTGCATTTATATAGCACACTTTAAAAACAACGTCATCTCAACGTGCTTCACAAAGCTATAAGGAGAAAATAATAAAACAAATACAAAAATAAAAAGATATCTTAAGGAGCATATTGAATAAAATGTGGTAAAATAAAAGGTTAAGAGCATAAAAGGTTTAAAATAAAATAAATAAAATAAAGGACAGACAGTAAAATGTGGTGTGGAACAGGTGGGTCTTGAGGCATTTCCTAAAAACTGAGAGTGATGCCGAGGTCCGTATGTTCTCTGGAAGCTGATTCCACAGACGTGGACCCAGGGAGGAGAAAGCACGGTTTCCCATGGTGACCAGTTTTGTCCGCGGAACAGCCAGGAGATTGGAGCTGGCTGACCTGAGTGTGCATGAGGTATGCGAATGTTTGCTGGTTAGCAGTTCCTGTAGGTAGGTGGGGCCAGTGTGGTTGATGGCGTTGAAGACCATTATAATAATAACTGTATTTGTATAGCATCTTTCATACAGGGGATTGCAGTTCAAATGCTTTACATCAGTAAGAAATAAGACATACAATCAGTGTAAAACAAGCAGCAAGAGCAAAGCATAAAGTGGGATAAAATAATTAAACATAAAAACATGGGGAGTAAAACATAGAGAAATAGTGCAGTATAATAGTGTAAAGTCAGTCAAATGCTTTGAAAATGTCTAACGTATTGGCTTCCCTAATATTGTTGGGTAACGTGTTCCACATTTTTGGGGCGTAGTTTACAAAGGCTGCATCACCGATCTTCGTAGGACTCTTTCTGGTGACCTCTAATAGACCTGCATCTGATGATCACAGTGTTCTGGCAGGTGTGTAGTTTATTAGAGAGTCAGCAATGTAGCTGGGTCCTTGTCCATTTAGAGCTTTGTATGTGAGGAGAAGCACCTTCAAATCAATTCTAGAAGTTACAGGAAGCCAGTGAGTAGCCAAGACAGGACTAATGTGTTCCCTCCTTTTGGTATTAGTTAGTAGTCTAGCTGCAGAGTTTTCAATCAATAGCTTTCTTGGGGAGACCAGTGAATAGTGCATTGCCGTGTCTAGTCGGCTAGATATAAAAGCATGAATTAGCTTCTCTGCATCATTGTGATTTATGAATGGTCGTACCTTCGCTATGTTTCTGAGATGAAAGAAAGCTATTGGTCTATGGTCACTTTGTTTAAATGGGCGTTGAAGTTCAAATCTGAGTCCAGGATGACACCGAGACTTGTCACCTCCGGTCAGGGGCGGACTGGCCATCGGGACGAATCCCGATGGGCCGGTATTGAAGTGGGCCGGTCAGACGATGTGAGCCGGCCGGTAACCGGCAGGGCTCGACATTAAATGGCCCGTTGGCCCGGAAGCACTATTAAGACACCCCGGGCCAGCATAACGTACTTTCCACTTGCCCACTATTGCCCACTATTGCTTTAAAAAAATTGTCCTGTGGTATTGGTATTTTGACTAGCAATTTAGTTAAATTGTTTCGTTTATCAACGCTACAACGTAGCGTTCCGTGAGTCGGTTGTAATTGTTGGGTGAAAAGCAAACGGCTGCATGCGGAGCTATCGCGCCACCTAACCATTCGCCAAAATGTTTTTAATACCAGCGGTAGCCGGGCAAAAACAATCTTCAAATAAAAGAAAGTCACCGGAGGAGTTAAAGGAGAGTGACAGGGAGCATGAGGAGAAGAGGGAGAGAAAGTTTCAGCCAGCTTGATCAATGGAGTTGGCTTCGAGTGGTGCAGTGACGCGTCCTAAAACCCTTTTCTAATCTATCGATTAGATTTATGATTCGAAAAATGATAAAAGTAGGGTAGACATGTGGAGATTATCCGGCTGAACAAAACGAGCATTTATCAAACAGGTTCGTTTTCCACAGACCTTATTTCCAGCTATTTTCCAAAACCTTGTGGAGAAATCCCATTGCTTTCTGTGGAGGGAACCAGCAGCTTACTTCCTGGTTTCAGGACGCGTCACTGCACCTCTCAATATGATGCCAATATATAAACAAGGTCTTCTGTGGCTCTGTACATCAATGCCGACCTATGCTGACAAGTAAGTGAAGAGTAGACAATATAAAGGTATTGGCTAGAGGGAAATGTCCCGGCAGTTTAGGATAATGAAGGTTCTAATCAAATCAATTACATATAGCCATTACATGTCTAACTCCTAATGACAGGAAGGCAGAAAGTGCATTATACAAATAATAATACTCATAATAATAGCAGACATTTTTTAACAATGACCACAATATCATTATTTTAATAAACCAAATATGAACAATTGAGGAAAATGAGGAAGAACTGATGATTCAGATGTTGTAGTACAAGTAGTAATGTAGTTAGTGCATGAATTACTATTGCAACAAATATGTTAATTTTCTTCATTATTAGTTTTGTACGAATGCTCCGGGCCAGTGGTTACAATGGTGGGGCCAGTGATAATACAATTTCACCGGCCCGGAGGGCCAGTGGCATTTTACCCTTAATGTCTACCTCTGCGGTAAGTCACTAGCACCCGACAAATACCAAAGTGGGCCGGTCGAGAGTCCCGGGCTGATTTGTAGTTCCAGTCCGCCCCTGCCTCCGGTTTAATCCAAGTGGTTAAGCTTCCTAGATTATTTGTTAGCATCTCTCTTTTTGATTTGGGGCCAACAAGTAGGACTTCAGTTTTCTTCATTCAATTTAAGAAAGTTATCGTGCATCCATTTGTTTATTGCTGTCAGGCACTTGGTAATGGAGTTTATGGCTGTCGCATCATTTAGTTCAGTGGATATGTACAATTGTGTATCATCCGCATGGCTGTGGAAATCAAATCTATACCATGCTCTCTGATGATGTCGCCGAGCGGTAACATATAGAGAGAAAAGGGTAATGGGCCTAAACAGCTCCCTTGTGGAACCCCGTAGCGGCTTTCATGTTTCTCTGATGTATGGACTCCTGGACTAATACAGAACATCCTTCCTCTGATATATGTTTTAATCCAGTTCAACACGCAGCCAGAGAAACCAATAAGCTTTTCAAGTCGATTTATTAGGATGTTGTTATCAATAGTATCAAAAGCTGCACTGAGATCTAATAGGATAAGGATGGAGATGTTATTTGAATCAGAGTTGAGTCTGAGGTCACTAATAATTACCTTTGTGCAGTTTCCGTGCTGTGGTATCTTCTGAAACCTCTAAGATGTTGTTTTCTTTGAGATAGGAATTTATTTGGACTGAGACGATTCTTTCCAATATATTACTGATAAATGGTAGATTTGATATTGGTCTGTGGTTTGCTACTGTGTTGTTATCCAATTTAGGTTTCTTTAATAGAGGCTCTACAACAGCTGTTTTAAAGGCATCAGGGAAGACGCCAGTTTTAAGGGATGTGTTTATAATGTCCAGGACCGGACTAGAGACGCTATCAAACACTCGCTTAAAGAATTTTGTGGGGATAGGATCAATGTCTGAGGTTGTGGAGTTTGCTTCTGAAACAGTTTTACACATTCGCTTAGTGTGACGCATGTGAAGTTACTCATGGTTACATTACATACTCTACTGAGATCGGGTTCATCTCCACCTCCACTAGGAATGATACTAGCTCTGATTGAAGTTATTTTGCTCTCAAAAAACAGAGCAAATTCCTCACATTTAGCTGTTGGGGAGGGTGGGGGGGCAGAGACAGTGTTTAGCAGCTGATCGATAGTGGACAAAAGGACTCTGGAATTTCCGGCATTTTCTATGATAATATTGGAAAAATAATCTTTCCTTGCTCGTCGGATGGTTCTGTTAAAGACAGTTAAAGCATCTTTGTAGATATCACAGCAGATAGTGGTTTTTGTTTTCCTCCATTTTCTCTCTGCTGCACGACATTTCCTTTTTTCTTCTTTGACACCATTATAGTTCAACCAGGGGGAGGCTCTGGTTGTCGACTTCTTTTTAGTTTTTAGTGGGGCGACATAATTGAATACAGATGATAGTGCATCATTGAGATTTTCTCCCATTTCATTTAGAGAGCTGTCATGACTGTGTGGTTCATATAATCTGATTAGGAGCATTTTTTGAACTATGACTTTATGAATTTTTTTGTTTTAGTCAGGGTTATTTCAGCATCACAGAATATACAGTGATGGTCGGAGAGAGGTAGCTCAGTTATTGAGATATTATTGATGTTCAGCCCAGTTGTTATCACTAAGTATAATGTATTACCATGTTGGTGAGGGAGTGTCGCATTTTGGAGATGTTCCTCAGGTGGCAGTGTGAGGCTTGGCAGACCGTTTTAATGTGTGGTTGGAATGAAAGGGATCAGTCCAGTTTCACACCTAGGCTCGTGGGGAGAGGGGAATGGATGCTGATATGACTGATGTCGCTTTTTAGTTCCAATCAGAATGGCCTCTGATTTGCTGCTATTCAGTTGGAGGGAGTTGTTGTTCATCCAGTGGTGTATGTGTTCCAGGCATCTTGAGACTTTAGAAAGTGCCAGATGTTTATCCGGGGCAGTTTGGAAATAAATCTGTGTGTCATCGGCATATGTGTGGAAGTTGATGTTATGGCTCATCGAGTCACCTCTCGAGTACCCTCTCAAGTCCCCTCTCAAGCCCTCTCTCAAGTCCCTTCTCGTGTCCCCTCTCGAGTTCCCTCTCAAGTCCCCTCTCAAGCCCTCTCTCAAGTCCCTTCTCGAGTCCCCTCTCGAGTCTCCTTTCAAGTCACTTCTCGAGTCCCCTCTCAAGTCCCCTCTCGAGTTCCCTCTCAAGTCCCCTCTCGAGCCCCCTCTCGAGTCCCCTCTCGACCCCTCTCGAGTCCCCTCTCGAGTCCCCTCTCAAGTCCCCTCTCGAGTCCCCTCTCATGTCACCTCTCGAGTTCCCTCTCGAGTCCCTCTCGAGCCCTCTCTCGAGTCCCTTCTCGAGCCCTCTCTCGAGTCCCTTCTCGAGTTCCCTCTCGAGTCCCCTCTCGAGTTCCCTCTCGAGTCCCGTCTCGAGTCCCTTCTCGAGTCCCTTCTCTGGTCCCTACTCAAGTCCCAACTCAAGTCCCTACTCTATGTCCTGTGCCGTTGGGGGTCCCGTCGACTACTGTTCTGCCGGGGATCCTGCCAACCCAATGTCCTGTCCTGTTGAGGGTCCCGCCAACACCTGTCTCGCCGGGGGTCCTGCCAACTCTATGTCCTGTCCCGTTGGGGGTCCCGCCGACTACTGTTCTGCCGGGGGTCCTGCCAACCCAATGTCCTGGTCCATTGGGGGTTCCGCTGAGGGTCCTGCCAACTCTGTGTCCTATTCCGTTGGCAGGTTCAGGTTCATATTCGTATTTAGTACGTACTGTGACATGTCTCCATGCTGTAAAGGTCGCATGTCATGCTTTTCCTTATTACCTGTCCCCTTGTGTGTTATGAAGGTTTTTATCCATGGAAACGGTGTGCAGAGTCAAACACCCTCAAAGTACACCTGTAGCAAGTAAAACTCGAACACAGAAAAGACCTCCCCAAAACGCCCCGTTGGAGATTTCTCATTTTCCAATGTTTTCTTCCTGGGTATCGCTACGTAGGGATACCCAGTAGCCACGCCCAGAGCTATGGCCGCGCCCTCTGCCAGCCGAACTGGACGCTCAGGTTCAGTTCAAAACTTTATCCAGTCATGCCAACGAGGGTCTGTTTCCTGTCTTGTGAGGGGAAATCTTCAATGTATGCCTTACCGAGGGCAGAACCACGACGAAGTCAGTGGTTGACATTTCTTGTTAACAGATGTTCGAGCCGGAATTGTACTGTGTGCGCGGCATTTCATGGACCAAAGCTTCGCAAACATTGCAGCGATTCATGCCGGATATGCACAGCGTAGGGCACTGAAGGACGATGCTGTTCCTACTTTATTTAGACAAAGCGGGAGAATCGGGTACACAACCTGTAAGTACGCATTGTTGTTTGTGTATTTATGATCCATCCATCCATCTTCTCCCGCTTATCCGTGGTCGGGTCGCGGGGGTAGCAGTTCCAGGAGAGAGCCCCAAACTTTCTTTTCCCTGGCGACATCAACCAGCTCTGACTGGGGGATCCCAAGGCGCTCCCAGGCCAGCGAAGAGATATAATCCCTCCACCTGGTCCTAGGTCTACCCCTTGGTCTCTTCCCAGCTGGACGTGCCTGGAACACCTCCCTAGGGAGGCGCCCAGGTGGCATCCTAACTAGGTGCCCGAACCACCTCAACTGGCTCCTTTCGACGCGAAGGAGGAGCGGCTCAACTCCGAGTCCCTCCCTGATGACCGAACTTCTCACCTTATCCCTAAGGGAGACACCAGCCACCCTGCGGAGAAAACCCATCTCGGCCGCTTGTATCCACGATCTCGTTCTTTCGGTCATGACCCATCCTTCATGACCATAGGTGAGGGTAGGAACGAAAATGGCCCGGTAGAGAGACAGCTTTGCCTTCTGGCTCAGCTCCCTTTTCGTCACAACGGTGCGGTAAAGCGACTGCAGTACCGCTCCCGCTGCTCCGATTCTCCGGCCCATCTCACGCTCCATTGTTCCCTCACTCGAGAACAAGACCCCGAGATACTTGAACTCCTTCACTTGGGGTAAGGACTCATTCCCTACTTGGAGTGGACAGTCCATCGGTTTCCTGCTGAGAACCATGGCCTCAGATTTGGAGGTGCTGATCCTCATCCCAGCCGCTTCACACTCGGTTGCGAACCGATCCAGTGAGTGCTGAAGGTCGCAGACCGATGAAGCCATTAGAACCACATCATCTGCAAAAAGCAGTGGTGCAATCCTTAGTCCACCGAACTGCAGACCCCCTCCCCCACGACTACGCCTCGAAATCCGACCCATGTATATTACAAACAGGATTGGTGACAAAGCGCAGCCCTGGCGGAGGCCAACCCTCACCGGAAATGGGTCCGACTTACTGCCGAGGACCCGGACACAGCTCTCGCTTTGGGAGTACAGAGATTGGATGGCCCTGACTAGAGACCCCCTCACCCTATACTCCCGCAGCACCTCCCACAGTAACTCCCTGGGAACTCGGTCATACGCCTTCTCCTAGTCTACAAAACACATGTAGACCGGATAAGTGTACTCCCAGGCCCCCTCCAGGATCCTTGCGAGAGTAAAAAGCTGATCCGTCGTTCCACGACCAGGACGGAATCCGCATTGTTCCTCCTCAATCTGAGGTTCGACAATCGGCCTGACCCTCCTTTCGAGTACCTTAGAGTAAACTTTCCCGGGGAGGCTGAGTAGTGTGATGCCTCTGTAATTGGCACACACCCTCTGATCCCCCTTTTTAAAAAGGGGAACCACCACCCCGGTCTGCCACTCCTTCGGTACTGTTTCCGACTTCCACGCAACGTTGATGAGACGTGTCAACCATGACAGTCCCTCAACACCCAGAGCCTTCAGGATTTCCGGGCGGATCTCTTCCACCCCCGGGGCTTTGCCACTGTGGAGTTGTTTGACGACCTTAGTGACCTCCCCCCGGGAGATTGGTGTCGATCCCCCGTCATACTCCAGCTCTGCCTCTAACATAGAGGGCGGAGTTGTCGGGTTCAGGAGTTCCTCAAAGTGTTCCTTCCAACGCCCTAACACTCCATCAGTTGAGGTCAACAACGTCCCATCCTTACTGTACACAGCTTGGATGGTCCCCTGCTTCCCCCTCCTGAGGTGTCGGACAGTTTTCCAGAACAACTTTGGTGCCGCCCGAAAGTCCTTCTCCATGTCTTCTCCGAACTTCTCCCACACCTGCTGCTTTGCCTCGGCCATGGATGAAGCAGCAGGCAGCTTGACATTAGGGCTTGCTTCTCATTGATTGTATTTTTTTTAAATCAACTTGTCCACATTGCTTGGCAAAAGGGCAGATCTGCTTGCACTCACAATGTCTCCTGCTGTGGAGAACACCCTCTCGCTAGGGACAGAGGTAGCAGATACAGCCAGGTAGCGCTTTGCCAACATGGCAACATGAGGATATTTGGCCTCATTGGTCTTCCACCATGCAAGTGGGTCGGAGTCCAGTGAAGTGCTGTCCGCTGCCATGTATGAGGTAACCTCTCCCTTCACCAGCTGCAAAGTGGGCTTGTTTCTCTCCTCAGTGTTGAAGAGCTCACCAAACAGTTCTGCAATGGCTGACTTCCTGATGGGAGGAGGAGGAGGAAGATTCTCCAGATTCCTCTGGTCTGCTGTCTCTGTGGCCTCCCTCTGCAGAATTAAATGACAGAAATAATGTTATATTTTATATGAGAGTACTATTCACATTGTAACAGCTATCAAATGTTTCAAATTAAGCAAAAAAGGGATTTATGCAAAAGGAAATTAATTAATGTAATACCTGTTCTTCAATGGCCACAATCTCTGTGTCTTCATGCCCCCACATGTACAGACAGCGCTCGCTAACACGACTATTACTGAGCCCCACGCTTTGGCCGAAGAAGCTGACCGGTTCTTCCTGGCAACCCATCGTTTTGCCCCGGAGGTGCTGGCCCTGACACGTAGCGTCACAGCTGACATCTCCTTCACCCTCCTCGGCGTAGACTTCCTGTGCGCTCACGGACTGCTGGTGGACGTCAAGAACAGCCACCTGGTGGACGCACTGACGTTTGCCTCGTTCACATGTACCCGCGGCGAGGCGTCATTCAGCAGGCTCTCCAGCTCACTCTCACAGGGCGACAAGTTTCAGCACCTTCTCAGTGAGTTTCCCACCTTTTCCGCTGCCTCTACCAAACACGGGGTAGAGCACCACATTGACACTGAAGGCCCCCCTGTCTACGCTAGGGCCCAGCGGCTCAACCCTGAAATGCTGGCAGTCGCCAAGTCGGAGTTCGTTGTGGGCATCATCCGCCGCTCAGACAGCCCTTGGGCTTCGCCGCTTCACATGGTCCCTAAATCAGCCGGTGGCTGGCGACCGTGTGGTGACTACCGCCGCCTTAACGACGCCACTACGCCAGACCACTACCCGGTCCCTCACATCCAGGATTTCTCTGCACACCTGGCGGGCAAGCTGGTCTTCTCCAAGGTGGATCTGGTGCAGGGCTACCACCAGGTTCCGGTGCACCCCTCAGACGTCCCCAAAACTGCGGTAATTACGCCGTTTGGGCTTTTCGAGTTCCTGCGTATGAATGCAGCTTAACCTCTTAAGCCCGGCCCCCCCCCGATACCGGGCGGAAAACACGTCACTGCAGGAGACAGCGTCTGGGGGCTTCTTAATATTTAAAAACCTATGAATGTCTTATACTCAAATAATGGGAAAAAACTCAGCAACCTGACGATATGAGCCATTTTTACCGAAACAAAACACAAGTCTCACAAGAAGTGTTAGTATTAGCCCTTAGTGAAAACAGGCTGATGCTACTTCCGGTGCCAACTAGCAAAAACGATCTTTCAAACTTAATATGTTCTGCACAAACTACATATCACCTGAAAGCTGATACTCCACAGATTATTTTGATATAAGTATCATCACTGTAGGACACAAACTCACTGAGCTAGCAGCCAGAACAGAGCAAGAAAACAACAACAGTGTTCTAAACCATAACAATAATTATGTCTTACCGTTGCTGTTTTGTGATCAAAAGTCGTGTTCAAGGGAATAAAAACGCTGCTCAAGGTTAATCCAATGTCTCTTAGGCCCATTCCCAAACCGCCCCCTACACCCTACCCCTACACCCTACCCCTCCGTTTGCGCGTTCACGCGGAGGGTCCGCCATATTGAGGGCTGTTCCAAAGCAACGAGTGTGGAGGGGGAGTGGGCTATCAAGCACTCAAACAGCGAGTCTGCAGCGGTGCAGACTTGAGACCGGTCTCTACCTGACCGGAGTCACGCTGTGTGTGTCCGTCAGGAAACACGCTGTTTACAAGTAGTTCCAGCAAACATCCACTGATAAATTGCGATGTTAACAACCTCATGATAACCTCATATGTTTTTAACTTAGGATCATACCTGTGTTTAGTCTAGAAAAGGTAAATGTGTGCATTTTATTATAAAGTTGTGTATATTTACAGACCGTTGCAAAAACTAAGAAGCTTATAAACATCAGGTTTAAAACTAAAAGAGCTTTGAAACACAATGAAAGATGTTTGGAGTTTTATTTGAGTTATTCATTTAAACTTTTTGTCTAAGAGATGCTGCTTTGAAACCGTTGTTACATATAGTAAGGCAAATGTCAGCCTTATGAACGGAGGTACCGTGGGACTTGCCCTTCCCATGTACGGGAGTCCGCTCAATGGAAATGCGATGTCAAGTTCCGATGTCAAGTTCCTGTCAGCGGCTAGACATATGTTACCAGTGTTTACCAGTGTTGCCAGGGGCATGATAACATCCTCCACTGGAGGTTGGGTGTTGCTGCTGTGAATAAGGCCGACTATGGGTGCCGATGGGCGGACGGTAAAGCACCGCAAAGTAGACCCCCTTTAAGTGTAGCCAGGGGCACGAGAAACATCCTCCATGGAGGTTGGGTGCTGCTGCTGTGAAGAAGGCCGACTATGGGTGCTGATGGGCGGACGGTAAAGCACCGCAAAGTAGACCCCCTTTAAGTGTAGCCAGGGGCACGAGAAACATCCTCCATGGAGGTTGGGTGCTGCTGCTGTGAAGAAGGCCGACTATGGGTGCTGATGGGCGGA
Source organism: Pseudochaenichthys georgianus (assembly GCF_902827115.2). NCBI lineage: Eukaryota > Metazoa > Chordata > Actinopteri > Perciformes > Channichthyidae > Pseudochaenichthys > Pseudochaenichthys georgianus. Next base: position 44,318,934 of record NC_047509.1, read on the forward strand.
CGGTAAAGCACCGCAAAGTAGACCCCCTTTAAGTGTAGCCAGGGGCACGAGAAACATCCTCCATGGAGGTTGGGTGCTGCTGCTGTGAATAAGGCCGACTATGGGTGCCGATGGGCGGACGGTAAAGCACCGCAAAGTAGACCCCCTTTAAGTGTAGCCAGGGGCACGAGAAACATCCTCCATGGAGGTTGGGTGCTGCTGCTGTGAAGAAGGCCGACTATGGGTGCTGATGGGCGGACGGTAAAGCACCGCAAAGTAGACCCCCTTTAAGTGTAGCCAGGGGCACGAGAAACATCCTCCATGGAGGTTGGGTGCTGCTGCTGTGAAGAAGGCCGACTATGGGTGCTGATGGGCGGACGGTAAAGCACCGCAAAGTAGACCCCCTTTAAGTGTAGCCAGGGGCACGAGAAACATCCTCCATGGAGGTTGGGTGCTGTGCTGTGAAGAAGGCCGACTATGGGTGCTGATGGGCGGACGGTAAAGCACCGCAAAGTATACCCCCTTTAAGTGTAGCCAGGTGCACGAGCAAAATCATCCATGGAGGTTGGGTGTTGCTGCTGTGAATAAGGCCGACTATGGGTGCCGATGGGCGGACGGTAAAGCACCGCAAAGTATACCCCCTTTAAGTGTAGCCAGGGTCACCCTGCATGCGTCGTCAAATGTGATTGAAATGGACAGATTCCTGTACATTTCAATCACTTTTAATGGGAGTCGTCAGTATATGGAGCTTAACCCATAATTCCCGGACGTTCCAGGCCGAATTTGGAAGCTCATATGCGGCCTGCCATGCGCCTCCACCCGTGGAAAGCAAAAAAAAGTAAAGAAAACGGTCAATTATATGTTAAAATAATCAAAAATGAAGTTTTTGAAAATTCTTGAAAAACGGCTAAGTGCCAACGGGGGAGGGGGTCAAGTCTTCGGCGCTTCGGAACGAAGCCCCGGAGACTTTTGCACTCCCCCGTTGCAATTTACAACGGAGAGGGGAAACGAGAGCTCCCCTCCTCCGTCCAAAAAATTCATTCATCTTTTCCAAGCTACCATCTGCACGAAATCGGAAACCCGGTTTTTGAGAGCACTTAGAAAAAAACGAGCTATTTTCACATGATGGGGAAATCATGGAGGAATGTATCCGCCTCATGAGCACTTTGGATCGGATGAAATTGTTGCCTGCCCAATCATGGTTCTCACAAAACTTTAAGTTTTCAAACTGGTGTCTGGAGGAATGCAAGGGGAGTTGTCAGGGGACTCTACCCGCCTCAAGAGGCACTATTTTGGGATACATTTTATCCATTTTCACCCCTTTTTATGGTTCTTCCAAAAAGTTAACTTAGACTTTTTCCGACTCTGGAGAAAGGTAGGGGGAGTTGTCAGGGGACTCTACCTGCCTTTTGGAACACTATTTTCGGATACAATTTATCCATTTTCACCCTTTTCTCTGGTTCTTCCAAAAGTTGACTTAAACTTTTTCCCACCCTGGATAAAGGTATGGGGAGTTGTCAGGGGACTCTACCTGCCTTTTGGAACACTATTTTCGGATACAATTTATCCATTTTCACCCTTTTCTCTGGTTCTTCCAAAAGTTGACTTAAACTTGTTCCCACCCTGGAGAAAGGTATGGGGAGTTGTCAGGGGACTCTACCTGCCTTTTGGAACACTATTTTCGGATACAATTTATCCATTTTCACCCTTTTCTCTGGTTCTTCCAAAAGTTGACTTAAACTTGTTCCCACCCTGGAGAAAGGTATGGGGAGTTGTCAGGGGACTCTACCTGCCTTTTGGAACACTATTTTCGGATACAATTTATCCATTTTCACCCTTTTCTCTGGTTCTTCCAAAAGTTGACTTGTACTTTTTCCCACCCTGGAGAAAGGTATGGGGAGTTGTCAGGGGACTCTACCCGCCTTATGGAACACTATTTTGGGGTACTTTTTTCCCATTTCACCCCTTTTTTCTGGTTCTCTGGTTGTGGCGGCCTCGCCCTGGCCGTCCACCCTCTGGGTACCTGACTCCCCTGCCTCCTCCGGGGGGCAGTTGAGAAGGGTTCAATGCCTCCCCGGAGGATACTGTTATCCCGGCAACCCGCCAGCAGATGAAAAGACCCACCCCTCCGCCTCTCCACCTCTTCTGAGGGACGAGGGAACCGCGCGGGGGTCTGCTGGAGGCTACTGCCGGGTGCTCCGTCCTGCGCCTCACCGGTACCCTGACTCCAGCGCGGTGTGGCGGCCTCGCCCTGGCCGTCCACCCTCTGGGTACCTGACTCCCCTGCCTCCTCCGGGGGGCAGTTGAGAGGGGTTCAATGCCTCCCCGGAGGATACTGTTATCCCGGCAACCCGCCAGCAGATGAAAAGACCCACCCCTCCGCCTCTCCACCTCTTCTGAGGGACGAGGGAACCGCGCGGGGGTCTGCTGGAGGCTACTGCCGGGTGCTCCGTCCTGCGCCTCACCGGTACCCTGACTCCAGCGCGGTGTGGCGGCCTCGCCCTGGCCGTCCACCCTCTGGGTACCTGACTCCCCTGCCTCCTCCGGGGGGCAGTTGAGAAGGGTTCAATGCCTCCCCGGAGGATACTGTTATCCCGGCAACCCGCCAGCAGATGAAAAGACCCACCCCTCCGCCTCTCCACCTCTTCTGAGGGATGAGGGAACCGCGCGGGGGTCTGCTGGAGGCTACTGCCGGGTGCTCCGTCCTGCGCCTCACCGGGACCCTGACTCCAGCGCGGTGTGGCGGCCTCGCCCTGGCCGTCCACCGTGCGCCCTCTGGGTCGTACCCGAAACTGTCGGGTATCCTTTGGGAGAATCAGACTCTGGAGGAACGTGAGGGGAGATTACAGGGATCTCTGCCCGCCTAACGAGTGCCTAAATGGGACACCGCACCATGATGCAAATGAAAACAAACACAGATTTGAAAATAAGCTGAGTGCGTCTTTCGTGAGTCTTTTCACGCTTCCTTCTTTTTTACCCACGATTCTGGTGACATTTTCCGGTACCGAAATGCTCAAGAATACAGGTCGGATGGCGGTCCGTTGTCCGATCTGCAATAGCTCCTACCGTGCCCTGAGCAAGCACCTACAGAGGAACCATGGTGTGCGTAACTTGGATGAAAGAAAAATTCTGCTGTTGTTGGCCAACGGACGGACCAACATTAGGCTCCATCCCTGTACCATTCTGGGATGCGAGTACCACGGCACAAGGCTGGATCGCCACTTGGCCAGAGACCATGTTGAGCTGGCCCGGGAGGAACTACATGTGGTTCAAAATCAAATGAAAATGACAGTGGCCAAGAAGGAGCTTTATGAACTCCGAATGACAAACCCCACAATAGAAATGATTACCGCTTGGGCTGTTGACACGGTGGCAGACGACGATATACTGTCACAACCTCCACCCTTGTCCCCGGTGAATGAATGTGACAACCCGGACTGCAAAGAATGGAGGCTGGAGGCTAACGCAGTGAGGGCTCAGCGGGACATATATGCTGCTGAGGTGAAATCCCTGCGCTGCAAGTTGCAGCAGAGGATAAAGGACAAGCGACAGAGGATGGATCAGCGGGCCGGGGACATGCCCGCGTTCGATGGGGAGGAACGAGAGCGGGTCATTCTGAAGAAACGACCCCGACCAGAGTCGACACCAACGAGGCTGTCCAAGTCGAAAGGTCCCTCCTGCAGCAAGTCTCCCATTCCTGCCTGCAGCACGTCTCCCATTCCCGCCTGCAGCACGTCTCCCATTCCCGCCTGCAGCAAGTCCCCCACTGGCTCTCACACCCATTCATCCAGCTCCTCAGAGCCTGCATCCATCCATACCGAGGCCTCGTCAACCTCCCCTCCCATAAATTCCCCCTGGTTCCGGGGCAGGGGCCGGGGAAATATAATGCGGGACATAACATTCCCACGGATCATGGGTAAGTGTTTTGGCTATGTGACACATGCAGTTTCTGTAACACATCATGTGTTGTCATTAAAGTACTGTTTATATTTCACAGAGGAGTATCTGCAAGGATACCGGGAGCATTATGCAGGTATCGACCCACCAGTGAGGCTCCAGGAAAACACAGTCTCCAAACTAAGCAGAGTGAAGTCGTTCCTCAGTTTCATGGCACACGGTTTCAATCGCCTGTCTGACTGGCTCTTTTTGAGGGATCTCAAGAGGATACGCGGGTGGTCCCGGAGCCTGATGAAGTCAAGCCTTCAGGTCACGACCTCCGACTTCTACATCAAGAATATATCACACTTTCTCAAGTACATGGCCGACACACCGTGCAAGGGGAGCAGGCTCAGCCAAACGGACATGATTTTAATCAAACGGGAAGTAGTTGCCATCCTGAAGTCCCTGAAGAGAAAAGTACTTATCCACCAGATGCAAGTGAAGCGTGACAAGATGGAAGGTCTGCCGAGCCACAACGACCTAATGACATGCTTGACTTCGACCACCACTCGCATCCCTCAGCTCCTGGATGTGATGGCCAGCAATCCGACTACCGCGACCCGGACACTGCTCTATGGGTATATGACTCTTCATTGGAGCTGCATTTATGGCCACCGTCCGGGGGTCTACTCCAACATGACCAACGCCGAGGTCCGAAAGGCGGATACAACTGGCACTGCCTTCGGCTACCTGGTTCATGTGAGTGCTATTAATCAATGTATTTATTCTGGCAGTTATATGCATGATTGACATTGTATTGACACTCTCTATCTCTGTCATAACAGGTAAGTAACCACAAGACGGCCAACGCGTTCGGGGAGGCGCAGCTGTACCTCACCGTAGAAGAATTTGGATGGATGAAGAGGTGGCTGGAAATTAAGGGTACGCTGACCTGCACCCAGAGCCGTTACTTTCTGTACACAGAGGGGAAGAACCCGTTCAGGAAGCTTGCCTACTCCCTGAGGTTGGCATGGCTGATGTGGGGCTCCGCAGTCCCATTAACTTCACCGACCTCCGCACAGTCCACGCCGATAATGCGAAGAGGTTTCAAGACAAAGGCAACCGCCAAAGAGTGAGTGATTTCATGTGTCACAACACTGCAACTGCGGACAAATTTTACGCGAATAATCCTTCTTTGAAGGAGGCTGCGGACATTCGGTTGCTCTTCACAGAGTCACTTCAAGCAGCGGCGGCGGCATCGACAGCAGCAGCAGCAGCGGGAAATGAAGACACTTTTGCGGGTATTGACATCGACAGTGACAACTCTGGAGAGGAGCACAGCCCGGCTCCCTACCAAGACTCCCTACCAAGACATGTCCCGAAGAGGGACCAGTCACTGGCCGAACACAACCCCTCAGACATGGGTGAAGAGAGGGTGCCATACTCTGCCCCAACTTCACCCACTGTTGCCAGTGATCAACTTGTAAATATGCAGTGTGTTGTTGTAATCAGTCCCCTTGTAAATACGTTATATCCTGTTTGAATTTATTTATTACTGTCAATATTACTGTAAATAAAGTTTGTTAAAATTACTAAGTGTTCTGTTTTTAATCCCACTATGGGTTTTCTTCTTTTAAGATCCCCAGGGGCACGATATTCTGGTTCTGGTGGTAGCATGTAGGTGTTTAGTCCGAGTGAGGAGTGCTCAAGTGTGGGATGATTTGTAAGGTAGAAGAGGGTAAAAAAAGTTAAAGTGTGAACCTCCAGCAGGGCAGGTGGTGCTGTGAAGAAGGCCGACTATGGGTGCCGATGGGCGGACGGCAAAGCACCGCAAAGTAGACCCCCTTTAAGTGTAGCCAGGGGCACGAGCAAAATCCTCCATGGAGGTTGGGTGCTGCTGCTGTGAAGAAGGCCGACTATGGGTGCCGATGGGCGGACGGCAAAGCACCGCAAAGTAGACCCCCTTTAAGTGTAGCCAGGGGCACGAGCAAAATCCTCCATGGAGGTTGGGTGCTGCTGCTGTGAAGAAGGCCGACTATGGGTGCCGATGGGCGGACGGCAAAGCACCGCAAAGTAGACCCCCTTTAAGTGTAGCCAGGGGCACGAGATTCTTGAGGGTGTGATCATCTTGGTTTAGTCCGTGGGGGAGTGCTTAAATTCGGGGGCCCGGGGACCCAAGGTGCTCGAGGTTCTGGAGGTACATGGGAGGGATCCTGGAGCTCCTCAGTCCGTGTTTTGGGGGTCTTGGAGCGGCCACAGAGAGGTGCTTTTCCCCGGGGTATGTCATGGAAGTCTGAAATAACCTGTTTGCTCATGTCAGGGAGAGATGCTGGGGCTGCTGCGTCCGTGTTTTGGGGGTCTTGGAGCGGCCCCGAAGAGGTGGCTTTGTCGGTGTACGTAATGTAAGTGTGAACTAGCCTGTTTTCTCAAGGCAGGGAGGGATCCTGGAGCTCCTTAGTCCGTGTTTTGGGGGTCTTGGAGCGGCCACAGAGAGGTGCTTTTCCCCGGGGTATGTCATGGAAGTCTGAAATAACCTGTTTGCTCATGTCAGGGAGAGATGCTGGGGCTGCTGCGTCCGTGTTTTGGGGGTCTTGGAGCGGCCCCGAAGAGGTGGCTTTGTCGGTGTACCTAATGGGTAAGAAAGCCAGTCTACACAGGTCGTGAAATGTGATTGAAATGTACAGAGTGCTGTACATTTCAATCACTTTGAATGGGAGTGGTGAGGTGTGGATGAAATGGCCATATCTCCCTTAAATTCACAGCAACGTTACCCATCTTTCACACACTAATTCATGGGTAACAGAGCCATGTGCACCATGCATTTAAAGTAATGTTAGCCAGCTTTCAGACACTAATTCGTGGGTAATAAAGGCCTGTACATCTCCCTGTTTGAAAGGGCCATATCTCCCTTAAATTCACATCAAACTCACCCATCTTTCACACACTAATTCATGGGTAACAGAGCCATGTACACCATGCATTTAAAGTAATGTTAGCCAGCTTTCAGACACTAATTCGTGGGGAAGAAAGTCACCCTGGTCGGGTCGGGAAATGTGATTGAAATGTACAGAGTGCTGTACATTTCAATCACTTTGAATGGGAGTCGTGAGGTGTGGATGAAATGGCCATATCTTCCTTAAATTCACATCAAACTCACCCAGCTTTCACACACTATTTCATGGGTTACAGAGCCATGTGCACCATGTATTTAAAGTAATGTTAGCCAGCTTTCAGACACTAATTCGTGGGTAATAAAGGCCTGTACATCTCCCTGTTTGAAAGGGCCATATCTCCCTTAAATTCACAGCAAATTTACCCATCTTTCACACACTATTTCATGGGTAATAAAGCCATGTGCACACTGTATTTAAAGGGCTGCAGGAACACTTTACCCGCCTTGTAAACACCTTCTCCTGGGTAAAACAATCCATGTATTTCCGCCTGCTTTCCATCAGCACCCGCCAGTCATTTCAAACGGTTTCAAATCGTTTTTTCACTTTTAAAAACAGCTTTCTGCCCTGTAAATGATTTCTAATCATTATTACCGTCATGGAGGAGCTGCAGGGACACTTTACCCGCCTTTTAAACACCTTTTCCTGGGTAAACAATCCATTTATTTCCGCCTGCTTTCCATCAGCACCCGCCAGTCATTTCAAACGGTTTCAAATCGTTTTTTCACTTTTAAAAAGAGCTTTCTGCCCTGGCAATTATATCTAATCATTATTACCGTCATGGAGGAGCTGCAGGAACACTTTACCCGCCTTCTAAACACTTATTCCTGGCTAAAACAATCAATGTATTTCCGCCAGGGTCACAGCCTGCTGCTGCTGCTGCTGCTGCTGCTGCTGCTGCTGCTGCTGCTGCTGCTGCTGCTGCTCTCCCTCCCTAAATTCACATCAAACTCACCCAGCTTTCACACACTATTTCATGGGTAATAAAGCCATGTGCACACTGTATTTAAAGTAATGTTAGCCAGCTTTCAGACACTAATTCCTGGGGAAGAAAGTCACCCTGGACGGGTCATCAAATGTGATTGAAATGGACAGATTCCTGTACATTTCAATCACTTTTAATGGGAGTCGTGAGGTGTGGATGAAATGGCCATATCTTCCTTAAATTCACATCAAACTCACCCAGCTTTCACACACTATTTCATGGGTAATAAAGCCATGTGCACACTGTATTTAAAGTAATGTTAGCCAGCTTTCAGACACTAATTCCTGGGGAAGAAAGTCACCCTGGACGGGTCATCAAATGTGATTGAAATGGACAGATTCCTGTACATTTCAATCACTTTTAATGGGAGTCGTGAGGTGTGGATGAAATGGCCATATCTTCCTTAAATTCACATCAAACTCACCCAGCTTTCACACACTATTTCATGGGTAATAAAGCCATGTGCACACTGTATTTAAAGTAATGTTAGCCAGCTTTCAGACACTAATTCCTGGGGAAGAAAGTCACCCTGGACGGGTCATCAAATGTGATTGAAATGGACAGATTCCTGTACATTTCAATCACTTTTAATGGGAGTCGTGAGGTGTGGATGAAATGGCCATATCTTCCTTAAATTCACATCAAACTCACCCAGCTTTCACACACTATTTCATGGGTAATAAAGCCATGTGCACACTGTATTTAAAGTAATGTTAGCCAGCTTTCAGACACTAATTCCTGGGGAAGAAAGTCACCCTGGACGGGTCATCAAATGTGATTGAAATGGACAGATTCCTGTACATTTCAATCACTTTTAATGGGAGTCGTGAGGTGTGGATGAAATGGCCATATCTTCCTTAAATTCACATCAAACTCACCCAGCTTTCACACACTATTTCATGGGTAATAAAGCCATGTGCACACTGTATTTAAAGTAATGTTAGCCAGCTTTCAGACACTAATTCCTGGGGAAGAAAGTCACCCTGGACGGGTCATCAAATGTGATTGAAATGGACAGATTCCTGTACATTTCAATCACTTTTAATGGGAGTCGTGAGGTGTGGATGAAATGGCCATATCTTCCTTAAATTCACATCAAACTCACCCAGCTTTCACACACTATTTCATGGGTAATAAAGCCATGTGCACACTGTATTTAAAGTAATGTTAGCCAGCTTTCAGACACTAATTCCTGGGGAAGAAAGTCACCCTGGACGGGTCATCAAATGTGATTGAAATGGACAGATTCCTGTACATTTCAATCACTTTTAATGGGAGTCGGTGTGGATGGCCTGTTGAATCCGATTTTGAGCACTCTTTTCCCCGCATAAACTAGTTTAAATCACCGTTAAACACTTATTCTGTTGATGTCTATATAACCGACTTCCCGCTATGCATTAAGTCGGTTATATGGACCCTGTACACTAGGCATACCGCGGCCGGTAGTAAATGTCCAACCATTGTACCCTCTGGTCCCTAGGGTATGTTATGGCATTTCCTGTTTCTGCCGGAGAGAGGGGAGGCCGTCCCAAAGCTTGCTGCTGTATTTACTCCCTCCATCTGACAGGAGGGAGCCTCGTTGAGCTGCGAGTGTGGCTACAGACAGAGTTCACTCCATCACGGAGGGGTAGGGTCGAGGAAGTGGTTTGGGATTGGGCCTAAGTCACTTTAGAATTGTTGCTGATAATCCATCATTACATTCATGGCCGCAGAGTATAGTAGAACGTTTTGCAGTCCGGGGCTCCGGCTGTCTCACATGCTGTTTACGCAAGCCTCTCTCTCCTTGACATAAGTATTTAGCGGGGTTTACTAACTCCCCCTCGATTCTATTGGCTCTAAAGTTTCAAAAAAGGTGTCAATCACCCAAATCGACCAATGGGTTCCAGAGATAGGATCCAGCGTAGTATGAATATTGCCAGCAGCAGCTGCTTTGTGCACATGACACACTACCGCCAGCCGCATAACCAGCCCAGCCCAGCCCAGCCCAGCCCAGCCCAGCCCAGCCCAGCCCAGCCCAGCCCAGCCCAGCCCAGCCCAGCCCATCACAGCCCAGCCCAGCCCAGCCCAGCACAGCACAGCACAGCACAGCACAGCACAGCACCCTGATTATGAACTTCAGGAAAGGTATGTACTCTCTCTGTTTGTATCTATTAGTTGTGTATTTGGTGTAATCTATAGTAATTCCACACTCGCAAAATACAAAATGGACCCCGCTTTGTTGTTGTAGCGTTATCGTTCCGTGAGAAACTAAAACAATGACAACATCATGTTGGTGAACGTATAAATAGATTAATTGTATTTCGTGACTATAACACGGCAGTATATAAATAAAGCTGTATTGTATATCAACCCAGTATTTATATATATATATATATATATAGCCTACTGTTATTCCACACATGCCAAATGGATGCTGTTTTGTAGTTCTACAGACATTGACTATTAGCAGTTTATAAATAAAGCTGTATTGTATATCAGTCTATATATATATATAGCGTGTGTGAAATAACAGTATACACATATATATGTGTATACTGTTATTTTACACACGCTATAGTATATATATATATATATATATATGTATACTGTTATTTCACACATGCTAAATGGAGGAATTATTTCTGATTTGAGTTACATTTTTGAAAGAATAAGCCAGTGAAGTAATCAAAGTAATTGTTTTTTCCACATTTGTTTTCACAGTGATGAAGACGAGTATCAAATGGCTTCTGGATCACAGCCATCAACATCTGCCTCATCCGAGCTACGACGTGCATCAGATCAGCATACAGTTGCCCCAGAGCCATCAACATCCAAGCTACGCCGCCGGACGTCTGCACCAGTACTAACTCAGCCTCCCTCTGCATCTTCTGATTCAGTGGACAGACTGTCAGGAGGAAAGTGAAACGGGCTGGCTGGTATGTGGCAGACTAAGATTGTTACCATTCCTGACGCTGTGGTGGACTACAACAGAAGCATGGGCTGCGTGGATGTGTCCGATGCTTTGATTGGGTACTACAGCGTTCACCACAAAACCATGAAATGGTACCATTTTCTGGACATTGATGAACAGCTTCCTTCTCCACAAGGAGCTGCACAAGATGAGGGGTGACCCCGGCAGGATGAAGCCACACACCCAGAAGTCCTTCAGGGAGCAGCTTGCTGCAGACATGAGGAGTGAAGTCCCTGCAGCACCACCACTCCCCCCCCCCCCCCCCCCCATCATCACTCGTATGCATTCCCAAGTATTATGGGGAAGATGCCACCATGCTCAGGAGGTGCTCTGATGCTGGCAACACAACGGTGAAGACCTATCTACTGCACTAGGTGCCTGGTGCCTCAATTCAAAAACACTAAACACATTCAGGTTGTGTACATTTTTTCTTTTTTGCCAGTGTTTACAAAAAAAATGCTTGTGGTGTTATTTCAGTTTTAGTGTAGTTTTTTAGTGTGTTATTTTTTAAATAAATCTGATCCTGTTGGAGACAAATGTATCCTATGTTTCCTAATTGTTATTGTGTAAGTAAACCTTCCTATAAAAACACTTGTATTTGGATGGAATGATTACCTATAGTGATAATAAAATTATTTTTACAGTATGGTACCTGAAAAAGGTCAAATGGCACAGATGGTATCCAAATGTGCCAAAATGTGCCCAAAGGTCAGTACTTTTTGCTAAACCTCTCTAAAAAGGTCAAATGTAACTTGTTTTGCCTCAATCTTGATACAGGGTACTTATTATATGTTATACTTTGGATTCCTAAAGCATTTAGTCTACCATACCATCATTCAAGGGTGGTTTTCACTATAAGTAATGTTTTTTTTTTAGGCGGAGGTAAGAATTTACCTTTTTTTACTATGTTCTGAATTTACTCTGACACAGAAACATCTATATTGATTCTGACACTTCTACATCCAACTCACAGATGTAACCTTGCTTTGATAAAATAAATTATTCATATAGGGTGAACTTATTCATATAGGGTAACTTAACTTTTAGAAGTTAAGTTATAGTTATTTGTTTTGGGCATAGCATTTTCGAGCCTCAAACCTGAAAAACAGGCTCAGGGCTTAAGAGGTTAAGAACGCAGCTCAGTCCTTTCAGCGGCTGATGGATTCAGCGCTCAGAGACATGCCATTCATCTTCGTCTATTTAGACGACATCCTGGTCGCCAGCTCCTCCTCCGAAGAGCACCAGGCACATCTCCGGTTCCTGATTATCAACCCGGCGAAGTGTCAGTTCGGGTTATCCTCCATCCATTTCCTCGGGCACCTCATCAGCAAGGATGGGGTCGCCCCCCCTCCCGTCGAAAGTGGAGGCTGTGTCTGCCTTTCCACGACCGCCTACAGCTCGGGCGCTCCGAGAGTTCTTCGGGATGGTGACGTTTTATCACCGGTTCATCCGCCGGGCGGCCCACACCATGCGCCCGCTGTACAAGGCCCTCAAGTCCCCCGGCCAGGCCATAGACTGGATGGCTGAAAGGGAGGTCGCTTTCAACGCCACCAAAGCCGCCCTGAGCGAAGCCGCCATGTTGGCTCACCCGTCACACTGGGCCCCCATCGCTATCACCACCGACGCGTCTGACTATGCGGTGGGCGCGGTGCATGAACAATGGGTCGACGGTGCCTGGCAACCGCTCGCCTTTTTCAGCCGCCAGTTGACTCTCAGGGAGCGCAAGTACAGCGACACTCCTTGGTCTCTATTTGGCGGTTCGCCACTTCCGTTTCCTGCTGGAAGGCCGTGTGTTTGCGGCGTTCGTGGATCACAACACTGACTTTCTGCATGTCCAAGGTGGCCGAGCCGTGGTCCGCCCAACAGCAAGGCCAGCTTTCGTACATCTCCGAGTACACCACGGACATACGACACATCGCTGGCAAGGCTAACGTGGTCGCGGACTGCCTCTCCAGAGCGGTCATCGGAGCTGCGGTCATCGATTACCTCCGCATGGTAACGCCTCAAAGGTCCATAATCGAATCTGTACATGTTATGGAGGTTCTGCAGGGTGTGGGGTATGTATGGTGTATATCTTGGCATATAATGTTGTGTGCTACTGTTGGTGTTTTCAGCTAGCTGGCTACATAATGTTGTAACTGTCAGCTAGGCTACCTTTCTAATTTCTTTGCAACAGACGTTTTCCACTTCGGTAGGCATCATGGCGCGGTTTCCACAAGTGCACCTAAATAACAACAGTTGTAGGTACAGTTCGGTTAGTTAGCGTATAACATACGGCTGTACCAACGCCATTGTAAAACTGATGTTCCGCTCAGAGCCGAAAAAAGCACTGTGTTAGACATGGGCGGAGCCTCTCTGGTGGTTGACTTATCAGAACAGAGTGGCCGAGCTGACCAATTGGAGCACACTGGGCTCACAGGGAGGGGGGGGGGGGGGCAGGAGCTCCAACAAGCCGTTTAGGACAGAGATACTGTATGAGAAACCAATGTGAGTTTGGAAAATTGCACAATATAAATCTATTCTTGTATACCTCAACAATGGAATTATGATCAGTGGAAATGGCCATGACATGGGACCTTTAATGTCGGCTCTGTTGATTGGTCAACCGCTTAGAGATGATGATGGCCTCTGGGGACCATGAATGTAAAGTGGTTTACAGTATTTGTTCATCCTCAGCTTCCATACAGAAAGCCTTTCTATATTTTAAAAGAGTCACATGTTTATGGAGGAGCCAGACCCGTGTGTGTACATTTATACAGTCACGTGTGTGCAGTTATATAGATAGTTACGTAAGACTCCAATAGAAAATGAAAGAAGAGAATGTAAGTGTTGTATGTTGCACATATTGAAAAGCTCTCTGAAGCTCATTTGTAATAAAGGATTATGGTCTGTAAAAATAACATTTTAGAACCTGTTAGAAGCGGTTCTGCTAATTTATACTCTTACTATTACGAATACAATATAAAATGACTTTACATATTTATTTTCCAACTATAAAAACTGAATAATATTCTATAATAATACCATACTTTTATAAGAAGCATTCTGCACTATGAGTACTTTTCAATTTGATAATTGAGTATTGAGTGAATTTTAGCTGATAATAGTACTTTAACTTAAGTACCCTTCTCGACTCAGGACTTTTACTTGTAATAGAGTATGTCTAGACTGTGGTATTAGTACGTTTACTTAAGTAAAGGATCTGAGTACTTGTTCCACCACTGGTACCAGTACACTCCTCTATGGGTATGTGTGTTTTGTGTGAAAAATACTTACTTTCAGAGTCAGGTCAACATGTTTTTATCAAGTAATATAAACAAACAAATATAACAAATAACGATAAAGAGTATGCCGAAAGTCGTTTTCTATCACAAGCAAATAATACAGAACATTATCAAAACATAACGTCTATAAAAAATGGATAGTCAAATATATATTTCCTTCACCTAACTGTGGGAGCATTACACACATGCACTACACAAATTATATAAATACACAAGAACAAGGTATATGCGTTGCCTGTATAAAATATAAATATTAAGCTTATTTCATATAGTTTATATAAAAAATTACACCATCAAGGGACCATCCGATTTGTTGCATCTAAGCTTGTTCTGCCACGGTGATGAAATTGTTAACACAGGTTTGACATCACAAGACAGACAGACAAATCTTTCATCATTTGGTCTCAACAACATCCAGGCATTAGCCCTGCAGCTTCAATGGTCCAGATCGGTGCTCTCAGTGCTGCCGGCTCGATTGTGGCGCTGGCAGAACTCCCTGATCCGACTGCAGGCCTCCACCATCATCTCCTCCGGCACCGTCACCACGATGCGGAAGTAGTTGGGGTACTCAAAGGCCTGGGTGAGGACACAACGCGGTTACTTTCAGGCATGAAAAGGATCACAAACGGGTTTTAATTTTATTCTAAATGCAAGTGTTTCGACATATTGACAGAAAAAGGTGTCTTACTGAAGCAGGCAGACAGAAGACCGACTGCTCGGTCACCAGACGCTCGGTGAAGTCCACATCGTTCTTAAAGTCTGGAAACCGATCCATGTCAATCCCCACCTGGACACACATTATAAGAACCGCAAATTCATATTCAAACCTCTAAAAATATGTCGTTAAGTAATAAGTACTATAGAATGATGATTCACGTGCATTTCTTTCTGTTAAACTTTTCTAAAATCCTACTTTTAAACACCTGCATACATATAAGGTAAAAATGATGTATCAACAACCCTGAAATGACATGCTTAAAATAACAATTGAGTAAATGTTCCTACTGACCATGAGGTACATTGCTCCTGAAGGCATGACGGGGTTCAGGCCAGGCACGGTGCTCAGCTCATTGAAACAAATCTCAGAGTTGGTCTGAGGGTGAAAAACATTCATATAAGAAAAACATAAAAACATTGAACTTATGTTTAAAGGACGATTTACTCGCGGGAGAACATTTTCTCAACATTTTTAAAAAAGTGCTTCTAATTATATGCTGCATAGTATGAAAATTGTACTCAAAATGTAAAGTTCATCAAGTATGCATGGCAAGGTGGAGTAGTAGGGCTTTTTACAAATAGCAGTATTCAGGTGAGGGTCAGCTGCCAAACGTGTGTGCAGGAAATCATACAGTGTTTATATATATGCATATTACGCACCTTCAGAAAGCTGATGGTTTTGCTGTAGAAGCTTGGAGGTGTGTTGTTGAGGATGCTGTCCAGGGCCCCCTGGATTATACTGCAGGCCCCCAGAATCCGCTGACTGAGTTTCACCAGACCCTGTCGAATCTGCAGAGGAAGCATACTGCATGTCAGTCAGGAACATGTGACAGTACACAGTATTCCAAAAGGAGAAACTGTAAAGAAAAACTACGTACCTTGGATCCAAATACATCATTCCTGTCATGGATGAGGATCCATCCCATCCTCCAGCCTGGGACCAGCCAGCGCTTAGCCAGACCCCCGCAGGAGAGGATGGGAACGTCACTGCTGAGAGACGCCATGGAAGAACAGCTGCAACCTGGGAAAACCTGTGGACACAAGAATGAGCAAAATAAAATATGTTTAGGTGACAGAATCATCCGCGGCCACGGGTCAGTATCATGCACAGTGATAGTGCATGTGATGGTGATGAAGTTTTCATGCTGCTTTCCAATAATATTCATTTTTTAATGGATGCTATCATTTTGACATGTAGATTTAATTATGGCGTGCAAGGCATTCAAGTCATTAAATAAAATAAATGAAATACAATTATACATTTTTGTTAAAGGAATTTTTCAAATGTTTCTAGTTCAAAAGGTTTATTGTGTTCCTTGTAAAGAAAACACGTTGTTCTTGCATTTGTTCAAAATGTGTATAAAATGTAACAGTACATTCACAATGTATATTTATGTATAGATGTCGCAATTGTCCAAAGCTTTGGCAATACTGTAAGTCATTATGGTCATGCTAATAAAGCTATTTAAATTCAATTAAAATAAAAAACAAGCTGTTAACAGGATATCTTCAAGTGGATATGGCTAACATGTTGGCGTGCTTATTTACCGCTTAGAGAATGTAAAGCCACTGTCTTTGTGACAGATGAGGGAGAAACCAACAACAGGAGAAGAGGAAAGGAGGGGGGGGGTGAAGTAGCCGCAGAGAGAAAGCTGGTTCTCATTAAAACGTGCTGGATCTGAGACGCTGAGCGGGGAGCTGCCCCGCGTCCTATTGGTCAGACGGCTGAGAATGACTTAACAGAAATGTACATCTGAAATGTGCCTGCTGAGCACGGCCAACTTAAAGCACTTTTTGGGCTCCGTCTCTCTGAACTGGATAAACTCGCGCCCCCGCTCCCTGCCTCTGATATAAAGTATTATTTAAGTATGTGTAGGATAACATAACACATTATGATCAGTGCAGAAGATGTTCAGGGGGATTCACTTGCATTCCAAATACATTGGCACTGGCTGACATGATTGAAAGAGTGAAACATTTAAGTTAAAAACATTAATCGAAGTCAACTTTATTATTAATATCTCTGTGTGTGTGGTACAAACAGGGAGGTCCAAGTGCTGTTTCCCACAGTCCCAAACATTCAAATATATAACAAATATATACATATACCGTATAAATGCACACTATACAATTATAAAAAAAGGCACAACAGTAAATATTAAAAAAATAGCAGTATGGTAGATTAAACGGTGAATATATGAGAATTAATGAATATATGACAACAGTACAAATATAGGCAAGTAGTGCAATAGGTGTCCATGGCAGCTAGCAAAATAAAAAGTAGCTACTAGATTGATACTAGAGCGAATGTGAGAAAATGTATTCTTGTGAAGAACATAATTCAGTGCTGAGGGTCTTTTGGAGGAGGGGGAAAGGCAGTGTCAGACAGCCCGGCCCCCTCCCCTCCTAACATCCAGGTAGGCCTCCCCACCACACCCCCAGTTCAGCCCCCAACACGCCCCATTCCTCCACCATTCCGGTTGCGCCAAAACACAACATCTGCATTAACTGCAAACACATGCAGCCAGAAAAGTGCCGAGTCATTCTGATCGGCTTGCTTTTTCTCAATGTGACATGGTCAGATGGGGGGGGGACCCAACAACCCCGACTCTGTGTGCAACCGAATGTTTCTCCTCTGGTATTCTACTCTTCTCTCTCCAGTACTCCTTTGACTTTTCTATTGACCTCCCACCTCTAGCAACACCTAACCTCTAATGGCGCATTTCCACTGCAGCGGGTAGCTCGCTTTAAGCGTGCCGAGCCGTGCGGGGCCCGTTTTTGGTTGCGCTTCCACTTGGCCTAGTTTTGGCCCGGGGCTACTTTTTCACCTTTTTTCTGGCCCGACTAATCGTGGTTCTAGGGCCAGGAACAACCAGGCTGAGTCGGGCTGAGTATGCTAAACTCAACACACTCTCACTCCCTAAGCGTCCAAGAGCGACGTTTGGTCAGTGTCCGTGGCGTCCAGTTGTGACGCTCCTAGGCTCCTTCAGCGTCATAAAGGGACGCAAATAGCTTTCAACTGATTGCAATGTATTCCCATCTGCGGCGGGATTTGACGCTCATGGAAGCACGGCATTCGTTTGTGTCGGCTGCCCTTAAAGGCAATGTGAGCGTCCATTCCCATTGGATAACGGAGAATTGTACACCCGGAAGTAAGTATTCCTCTTACTGTCGATTGATTTTACAGTGATATCTGCACTACTCATCGACTAACAAACACCAGATTATCCTTGTTAATTACACAACATTGATTGGTTTAAATTGTGTATAATGCTTTTTTATTTTTCCCCTTCGATTCGGAGAAACAAATATTTGTTTGGAGTAAAGGATGGCAGAAGACACTACACTACCCAGAATCCCCAGCTATCGTTTGGACTACACCATGTGCTCTGTTTGACAAACCCCATGATAGCCCTCAAGCTCTGTGATTGGAGAGTGTGCTCCGAGGGTTACCGAGCCTCGAACAGCACTTGAAATGGGATGGAACCACGGCAGACTGTCCAAAACTGGATTTGAACGGGTCCACCGCGTCCCCCCTCCCCCACCCCGTCCCCAGAACTACACATGCTGGCTATTCTGTTTCGCAACATGTTCTCTATGGCACGTCTCTACTGGGAGTTGTAGTTTTAAAAGACGTTTTCGTATTTCCCATAATAAGAAGTTGCCAGTATTAAACTGTGTACATCCCTGGAGGTTTAGGGGACAGGAAACACTCACATTTAAAACATATAATTAATAAATGGGTGAAAATTGCTTATGCCCATAATGGGCATCATTAATATATATACACACATGCCAGCTAAGGTCAGAAGAGCTTTATTTAACAGCTGGTCTTATGTTTGTGACCCCTCCTGTTGTTCATTGATAACATTACATTACATTAATTGATAAGCCTGAAACATGCACTTGTCAAGGTTCAGAGGCACATTTTGCAAAAATGGCAGTCGCCATCGATCAGCTTAAGATAAGATATACTTTATTGATCCCAAGTTGGAACATTTGCGTTACATCAGCATGTGTAACAGTTGTAAATTATGCAGTTGTGTTTATTTGTAAATCATTTAGTATAATCACACAAATTCTGTGTTTTATATTTAACAATTCTGTGTTCTTTATTTATTGATTGTTCAATACCTGACAAGGCCGGAGATGAAATATCTACATACATCTTATAAGAGTATAATACATTATGTATAATATCAGTTAAAATAAGTGCTTCAACATAGTTAACATTGCTGGAGGTATGCACACATATTGATAGATGTCTTGTAATGCACTATTGAGGAACCTGCAACCCAAGTTTTTCATTCAGTGCAGAACTACACCACAGTTGTGTAGGCCTATATGATATGTCAATAAACCTTAGAAAATCTTGAAATCTTGAAAGGGATGTGCAAAATAGTCATTATATACAGTCTTTAATTAACTATTAGTAGAGAATAACGAGTAATAAATATACTTTATAGGGATCCTATTAATATCTAATAATAAAAATAATGAAATTCAATAACATGCTTTAACCACTAGGTGTCCCTTTATATCAGCTGTGCACCTTTATGGTGTAAATACAGCCTATCTACCAATTGGATCAAATATAAAAGTCAGCCGAATTAGTGTTGATACTGCAAGGAGACGTATTGTGTGAAAAGAAATGTAAGATGTTGTTTAATGGCTGATATATTTATGATCCACGTCACGTTTTCAGTTCCTCATGTTTGTCTAGAGGTCTTCTCATCAGGGCTCTATAAATACAGAACTACGGCAGATATGTAATATGTAATGCAGCCGAACCGTGTATTACAATGCCGTTATGTGATGACTTTCAAAGAGAAAAGCAAGCACACTCGGAAAAAAGTATTTTTTTTTTTTTTTAAATGTTTTCGTATTTGTTAATGACGATGTGCTCTGAGATGTGAGACTGGAATTGCACAGGGGAAATAACGTAGGCTATCTTTAGATGCGGATTTTGTTAAACTAATACGTTTGCGCTGTGGACCAACACTATACATTGACGGGGAAGGGGGTAGCAATAAAGATAACACCATTAAACAGAAATAATATCGATAGCAGCGTCCCTAGCAACCACCTTGGTAACAATGAAAACGTCGCGATTTCCTGAAGTAATCTTCGTAATAACTAGCAAACTAAAGATCATGTACATCCCCTGCACACATAATCTGAAATAACAACTCATATTTCTCGCATCAAATGACAATTCTGGGGTGTAGTGTCTTCTGCCATCATTTACTCCGAAAAAATATTTGTTTCTCCGAATCGAAGGGGAAAAATACAAAAGCATTGCACACAATTTAAACCAATCAATGTTGTGTAATTAACAAGGATAATCTGGTGTTTTTTAGTCGATGAGTAGTGCAGATATCACTGTAAAATCAATCGACAATAAGAGGAATACTTACTTCCGGGTGTACAATTCGCCGTTATCCAATGGGAATGGACGCTCACATTGCCTTTAAGGGTAGCTGACACAAACGAATGCCGTGCTTCCATGAGCGTCAAATCCCGCCGCAGATGGGAATACATTGCAATCAGTTGAAAGCTATTTGCGTCCCTTTATGAAGCTGAAGGAGCCTAGGAGCGTCACAATTGGACGCCACGGACACGGACCAAACGTCGCACCTGGACGCTTAGGGAGTGAGAGTGTGTTGGCTAAACTAGTGAGAGAATCGCTGGCAAGGGGGCTACAACTACAACAAGATGAACATATTTGACCGTGATTTAATTGTAATACACGTTTCTAAATGATGCCGAAGTAACAACATACTGATACCGGTTAGTAAAAACCATGAATTAATGCTTTGACAAGTCTGCAGACAGACGGCAGAGAAACACCTTTTAAAATGCGTGTTTTCTAAATGGAGCTTGGCTAAGCTAACGTTATATATGCTCCGACCGTCCACACTCATAACAACGGCCTATACAGATATAAATAAACCAGCGACTGTGTTCTCCATGACACAGGCAGTCTGTGGTTTGTACTTGTTTAACTTCTGTCTAGTTTCTGAACAGATATGAGGAGCTGTGAGCTCTGAGTGCTAAGAGCTAACGGCTGTGTTGTTTTTCTGGGGCACTCATTGAAGATGACGTCACGGCTCCGCCTACACTGCGTTACTATAGTAACTACCCCAGTTCCTAAACTGTAATGGAAGCGCAGCATTAAAGTGAGCCGGGCCTAATAAGGCCTAACCAAACCGAGCGAGGCCTGCAGTGGAAACACGCCATAAGTGTTTTTCTCCATTAGCCTCACTTTGTTGATTAAACAGAACAAATCTATGTTTGTCCATTTTAATGTCGAGCTCCTCATTATCAACAATCTGTTAACAAGCCTATTCACTCACACAGAGCTGCTCTTAAATGGAAGAATGAACAAATAACTACAAAAATGAATGGCAGTTTTGTTTTTCATTTTACCTAACCAATCAACAATCTAACAGGTTCGTTTTAACCTGGGGACATGTGTGATGAAATCACTTGGTAAACTTTAGCTTTAAAATTCTGAAGTAAATGATGACTGCTGAATATGCAACTTCAAATGAGGTTTGTTCCAAATAGGGTTCAAATGAGTGGAACAGGATCCAGATGTTAGAGCCTAATATCAGAGGTAACAGAGAAGTAAACGTGATTTTTAAGCCTGGCTGAGAAAAACATATTAGGTTGAAAATTCCCTTTTTGGAAAATGTCAGAGGCCACAAACGATGCAGACTACAGTTCTTCAGGTGCTTTCAGAACTTCAGTGATTCACAGCTACATCTGCATTTTCTTTTCATAATAATAGTTTGCAGGAAGGTTACTACTAATGAGATGTGGCTGTGTAGACAAAAGCATCATGAAATGTGTTTGCATGTGGTGATCACTGAACGACTGACGATGGAATCAACATGCTGAGGAGATCCATGTGTGGACCCAACATGTATATACATGTGTGCAGTCATATGGGTTACATAATAATCCCAAGTAGATGAAGCATATTTTAGGATACAAATATTAAACTATACGATTCAAGAACCAATTAAAGTAGACATTGTAGCATTTGTAGGTTCCAAGGGACATTCAGCATTATGTTAGCAACAATGTTCAGATGTTATGAGTGCATTATCATGACTGAGCACTATCAAAGCAGAGGTGGCTAGTAGAAACTGTAGCCGCATGCATCCATCACTACTCAATCATGTCCACTGTTATCGTATCTGCAGCCGTATTCAGCCGCCTGCCCCCCCCGTGTGTGTGTGTGTGTGTGTGTGTGTGTGTGTGTGTGTGTGTGTGTGTGTGTGTGTGTGTGTGTGTGTGTGTGTGTGTGTGTGTGTGTGTGTGTGTGTGTGTGTGTGTGTGTGTGTGTGTGTGTGTGTGTGTGTGTGTGTGTGTGTGTGTGTGTGTGTTTACATGTTTGCATGACCTTTGACTAAAGTTTAGCCAGTACAGATTTATCAAGGCCGACATTGATGCCAACTCTTTGGACTGCCAATGTTCTTTTCTGATGCACCTGTTGACCCCCATGCCCCCCGCCCATCCCTTACTGGTTGCTGATTCACAGCACATGGCCCCTAATCCCCCAAGGGCTGATCGACCACCCCCCAGAGCCAGGGCAAATACGACCACATGCAGCACAACCTCTGCTGTCTCTGTGCTAAACATGTGCCTTGCTGGTGTTCCAGAGGGCCAAACCCTGACACTCACCATATCACTGTAGATTTCATCAGCCAGGATGGGGAGGCAGTGTCTGGAGGCCACTGCGAAAACAAGAAGCATTTCATTCATGGGCTTCACGTCGTCCAGATTGTACATGTACACTCTTGTGTACAATTCTTTGTGCATGCTATTTTCAGAATATGTTTCACAAATGATCCTAATGCAAAGTGGTTAGGGGACATGACCCAGTGTCCTCAGTACAAATGACGCCTATGCTTTCATTGTTTCTGTAAGACGAGGTAAATGCTGTATGTATATGATAGTACATGTTCAACTCCTCGGATGCTTATTCAAAATGTTTAAAGGGCTCTTCGTTATTTGAATACTGGAGCAGAGTGGACAGGCACGTACCTTTGATGATTTTCTGGAGGTGCTCCTTGCTGAAGACAGAGCCACACGGGTTGGATGGATTGGTGACGATCATACAGGAAGTCCTCTCGTCGATCAGGCTCTCCATCTGTAGAAGGTCCACCTCCCATGACTTCTCCGGCTGTCAATCAAACATGTGTGTTGTCATGGGCACAGCAACGTTATTCTTCATGAAAACAACACCTTCAGGTCCTTGAACCTTTGGGTGCTCATTCACTGTAACCAACGTATGACCAAAGTGATTCATGTGTGATGTGCACCAACATAAAACATTTGCAATTCCCATTCCACAGTTTTCTTATTTCTTTACGAAATGTCCAACACGGTTTCCCTCCATTTCTTTATAACAGTAGGACGCTCACATCCTCCTCCCATCAGTGGCCTTACCACAATGGGTGTCTTATTGTTGATAAATGGACTTCTCAAAACAGCTGCTATGAATGCTTTACAATCATTTTATAAAAAATGGCATGACGTGAAGAGAAAATAAACTTGTGATGATTACTAAGAGAACATTTGATCTGATGTAGTGATGTATAAGTACACCAGGTGGATAAATACCTATAGACTATGAGTCTTTATTCGTCATCAAAAGCACTGTAAGACATGTGACTATGACCATATCAGACATGAACACTCCTATTGTGTAACAAGAAGTGTCTGTTTTAAAGAAGATAGATCTTATAGGTAGGGCTGGTTCAGGCTGGCATTGAACCAGGCCCTTGTTCAGCTGCCAACGTCTTAGACTTTCGGGTGACTTTCACTTCTAACCCTTCCTCTCCTATCTCTCTCTCTCTCTCTCTATTTGTATGAACTTATGTCCTGTGTTTTGTCTTTCCCCTACTTGTTGGTGGCACCTGGAAGCCTTTTGAAATCCTCCTGCACCTTTTTATATATGTTCACATTATCATTTTTTTCATATGGATTGTCTTTTCTGTAATTGTACTCTTTGTTTTAATCCATAACACGACACATATCTGCGCACACGTCTGTCTGTCCTTACAGACGGATCTCTCTGTTGGTTCCTTCCCTTTCTCCTGTTCACTGTGGGGTTCAGTGGGGGACTACTTTATTGTACGTTGTGGGTCTAAGGAAAAAGGGTGTTGAATGCTGTTGACACCGTGAAGTCCCCTGAGACGAATGTCTTGTTTTGATGTTTGAAAACTTGTAATGATTGATGAATTGATTAAATAAACATTGTTGTTTATTTAACCTCCTATACTCACCAGCAGATTGTAGAGTTTGACATCTATGCCCATGGAGACAGCCAGAGTCTTATATAAGGAGAAGCCCGGGCATGGGACCAGGATGTTGTCCCCCGGGTTACACAGGACACTGATAGCCAGGTCAATGGCCTGACTGCAGCCGCTGGTCAGAATCACATCCTGGAGGAGAGGGGGGGGGGGGGGGGCTTTACTTTCAAAATCAAAGATAAACGCTTAACAACACTACAGTTTCTATTCTTCGACCCTGATGGAGTCACAGTTACTAGTAGCAGTGGTGTAAAGTAACTACATTCCACCAAGTACTGTACTTAAGTACACATTTGACATAATTGTACTTTACCTAAGTGTTTTCATTGTATGCTGCTTTATATTTCTACTCTACTACAATTTGGAAGCCAATTTTGTACTTTTCACTCCACTACATTTTCTTTACAGATTTGACACAAAATAACTTTTAAAATACGATTATTTGGTATAGATTAAACCATCTACCATTATATTTGATTAACTAAAACCAGGAAATTCAATAGAATTTAAAACATTTTTGTTAAAAAATATTTAACAGTTCCAGCTTCTTAAATGTGAAGATTTGCTGCTTTAGATTTTTTATATTTTAAAATACTTAAAAACTAGTTTGTTTTTGTTTTTTACTTTGAATTCTAATACTTTAATTACATAGTCCTATTCATACTTAAATACTTTTACTTAAGTATCATTCTCCACGCAGAACTTTTACTTGAAATGTAGTGTGTGGTATTAGTGTTTTTTACTTTAGTGCCGATTCTGAATACTATTTCCACCACTGACTTGTAGATTCCAAGACATGCACTCTTGTTGACGGACTACAGGTCTATTTATGATTGAATCTGATTGAATAAGCACCTCGGCCTCCAGCGGAGCCTCAGGGCGGCTGTAGAAGTTGGCCACCGCCTGTCGGCTCTTCAGATAACCTGCAGGTGGACAGAGCAAATAATGTACTGTAAACAGAGATTCAGTGGGTCCTCACCACTCCTGAGATTTACATCAGGCCATTTCTGGTTACCTAATTTCACAACACAAGTCATAGCGTGACAACATGTGGGTTACCCTAATGTAGCAGTAACACAACCAAATGTCTCACCTGATTGTACAGCCAACCTGAAATGACATTTCTAATCTGTGTGCATTCAAAGATGTTTCGTACTGTGACTCACCAACAGACGGGGCATAGCCGTTGTACTTTTGGGAGTCGATGGCGTCTTTCATGGCCTGCAGCACTGCCCCGTCTGTAGGCAGGTTTCCAAACACAGTGGGATCCCCTGGGAACGGATGTCATAATAAGCAATCAATTAATAACCAGAGAAGCCAAGAGTCTTGCATTGAAAACATGTCATAAATCAGTATACTGAGTCGTGGGATGACAGGAAAAACATGTCTGAAAAACCATGTAACTCCAAAAGATAAAAAGACAAGAGATCTGCATTTACAATCAACCAAGCTGGTACTCCTAAAAACTAACTGGAAATCTAAGGGGTAGTTATTATTTGTTGATTATACTCACACATTATGAGATCCACCGCATGTTGGCTTATTGATCAATATAATTAAGTACACATTGAAAACTGGCATTGCTTCAAGCTACACAGTGACATCTCTGGGTTGTTTGAATCAGCATTTGAGTTATGCAGAAGCCCTCTCACCTATGGAGAGTGCGATCATGGGTTTCTCGGGGTTGGGGGTGAGCTTCATCCCGTCCACGATGGCTCTGATGGGGTTCAGCGTGTTGTTGGCCATCTCCGAGGGCCTCACGTCCCACCTCTGCCTGCGACTCTTGGCCTTGCTGGGGTACAGAGCACCCCTCACACTGACGTGGTGGAGGTCCTTCCCATTCACTCCGTTCCCACTCAGGCTCTTACCATTCTCAATGCTCTTGTTGTGGACTCCATTGCCATTCATCTGAACCAAGTAAGACTTGTTCTCCATCCTGGAACTGGTGGTGGTGAAGAAAATGGATGTTTACTCAAAAGGTACCTAGACGTGTAAGTGTTCCACGTTGTGCTACTTTAAACTTCCCAACTACAGTTCAGAAGGAAGCAATGTACCTTAGGCTTCACTTCCTGTATCTGTCAGTTATTACACATTAACATTTAACATGCATGTGATCCTATTGTAAAATATAATACATATTTATAAATTAAATGCAAAACTAGCTCCCTCCTGCAACTTCAACATGCTCCCCACAGTTGAATCACTTATAAACACCAAAAAAAGCATATTCAAAAAATATATATATAACCCTCTGCATAATGAGTAGGCTATTATACTGTTAATGGCTAATTGTGTTGCTAATACTTCTGTACCTTTATTTAAGTTGGTAAGTTGAGGGGGAATGCTACGTTTATTATGGAAATGTGTGCTTCTTCAAACATTTCTATTTAGTTATGCTGATGTGAAATTGCAAAAGTGTTATTAAAAGTTGTATCATGCATTAAAAATTCAAAGATTATTATCAGGCAGAATATTTTTCTAAATTCCGGCTAGACCGTCAACATTTTAGTATTTTTTCATTCATGTTTATAAAGCCCAAGGACAGCAAATTGAAAGGAATCGCTCAAGTCTTTAATAAATGATGAATTGTGGTGCAAAACCAATTCAATCTGTAACATCTATTCACATCAACATTCTCAAACAGCGTGCATTTCCCTTTTATGCATCTCCATCCCTAGAATATCTGTGTAGGCCTACTGTAAGACCATATATTGAAATAAAAAGTAATATTTGTACTTACGTCATAAAATGTTCGACAAAAAGTATCTCCAGATCAGCAGCAGCGTTAATAACTGTTAAACAGGGTGAAGCCGATAGGATGATTTACGCCGGTTATATAGAAGATCCCCGAAAATGGGTGTTGAGCCCAGCCCATAATTCCATTGGCGGAGACTGAGGGCTGTACCATTACACCCCCTTGACATCACTAACAGGAACCATACCATCTGCAAACACTTGAACTGCACCACTACCGTCCAGAGGCCGGGGGGGGGGGGGGGTCTCACACAGATAGGGCACCTGCAGTGTGTCTGTGCTGTGCGTCATATGCAGTGGAGCTATTTGTTTGTGTATAAAAACCGCGACGTACACGTGACGCGCGCATGCAGTTGTAGCTCGTGTTGAAAGTTATGAAACAGCTGTCAATTAACTCTGCAGCCAGATCCGCAAAGCATTATAGTTAAGTAGACACTGATTCTGACAGTATCCGCTGCACTTAGATCATAAATAAAAGTACCAGAGTGTAGAAATACTCTGTTACAACTAAAAGTCCGGTATTGCTAATGTTCCTCAAGTAAACATATACGCATCAACATCTAGTGAAAGTAGCGACAGTAAAAGTAGTCGTTGTGCAGATTGGTCCATTTCAGAATAATATATATATATGTTTTATAATGATTGATCATGAAAGTGTTCTCAAAGCTGGTGAAGGTGCAGCTAGTCTGAATGACTTTGTAGACTGCAGGGTAGCTGGTGGATTTACTCCAGGTGGAACTAAAGTCTGATTCAACACTTGATTATATTTCACATCATTCATCCACATCTGTACAGTAACTTAATTGTATTAAATACATGTAGTGAGTACAAGTACACTATGTAGCCTACCTCTGATTTGTAGTGCAGTAGAAGTACAACGTAGTATACAATATAAGTAAAGTATTTGTACGAAGAACATACAGCTCTGAAGGACCCAACCACGTCTGGCATGTTGATGGCTATGATAAGCTACAGCCCTATGGTTTGGCCATCAGCGGATGTATTGATGGCCTCCTCAGAAAAGTATTGTGGTTGAAGTGTGGAGCAACAAACAATGACCCTGGGGTCATTGCTCAAAATGTCATACGTTGTGTCACAGAGCATGGAGTCATACCTACTGTATGAGGCTGCGTACAGACGGCGGCACTGAGAACGGCACAATGGCAGCCATCCCGTGTGCTTTAAGATCGAGACACACTGACCATGTGGCTGGGGCTGCCAGTCACACGCGTGGCTCTTCAACAGCAAATCAAAGAATTGAAAGCTGGTGGTCGTACTTCAGAAAACAGAGGTGTGGTGCTTCTTTCTTTTCTTTTTTACATCCTTGACAGTGAACATAGTATATCTATAAAAAGTAATGTAATTATATTTTCAGTGTATTAGTTCCGATCTCCTACAATAATTATTTTCCAACTAAACTCTGCACCACAGGCACAGCCTGACATGGTATGCCTGGTGTGGTTGCTGATTTCCTTTTAATTTAATTGATCGGAATCATCAGTTGAAACACAGATACCCTTTATCTCTGTTCCTTAATACAGTTCTTATAAACATGACTATTTGATACCACAGGTTTACTGTTGTTTGTTATATTTATTTGGAATCCCTTTACATGGAAATCATCAATGTATAAAAAAAAACAGCTCTCATTTGAATCTGTTTCTTCAGGTCTCAATTTTGGATGGATCTCATGAATGACCTGAGAGAAAAACATCACTTCAGTGGCAGTCCTGCGCACACATGCCTCGTGCGGGTTGTCTTCATGGGTGTGCTACCGAGGGACCTTGACGAATGCAGGGAAAAGTGGAACACGCATATTATCAGACCTGTAAACCAGTCTCGTTGTCCATCCGTCATGTACAACCTGCCACACAGGTTTGTTTCTATCAATTAAACATATTTCTCAATTTTGTTCAGATTTATTTTTAGTAACTGCCTAAAATTCTAAGAAAAAATCAGTTGCCCCAAAGTACATTTTTCACTATAAATTAAGATTGTGTCCTAATCTGTTCGCCTCAGTCAGTCAGTTATTACTATTACTATTACTATTATTATTAAATAATGTCTACTATTAAGTGACAGTAACTTTTTTAATTTTCAAAGAAGTTCAACAACAAAACAACATTTCAAGAACAATTTTGTACATGTGAATAATAACTGTTGAACATATTGCACATCCAGGTACGGTGGAACTGACTGTGGGTTCCCAGTCCCACAAGACCACTTGGGCCAGTTTGTTCTGGACTCGACCAACAGTCTATGTGGAGACGACCACTTCCAGGAACACTTTGAGAACCTTCAAAGAACGAGTGGTCAACCCTTGACCTGGGAGTCTTGTGTTGCGAACTATATAAATATGAAGAACATGGCTAATCTGTAAATGGTAAGCCCAGCTTTCAATAAAGTCCAAAACCAGGCGAATTTTGGATTCCAAAGTCCATGTTGCTTTCAAACTGTTCGTAGGTGCTTGACATTGGTATTTCAATCGAGTTTGAGCAGGTTCTGCCGATTGGAAAGCGAGATGTCCGGTGAAAAACCAATTGGGGTCTCGGCTGGATTCCAGGCGGTGGCAGGGCGTTTAATCCTGTTGAGAACATCAGGATGTCACTGAGGAGGAGTCCTGTTTGTTTTTCTGAGAAGAAAAAGTAGTATTACGGTTTTTTGTTTTTTTAAAATATCAAGATTGATAGAACTGCCATTAATAGCTAATTATTTGAAGATGTGAACAATGTTGGAACTCAAAGAAACCTTCTTTTTCAAGGAGATAGTCTCTCCAAAATCCCAGCACCTGGTTTCCTCATGGCGTCTTGAGCCTCCTTTGTCGCTGCTGTGCTGAACCTCAAAGACTTCCTCCAGTGTGGCAGAAGTCAGCTCTAGCACACTTGAGCACATACAAGCTCTGAAAACACTTGCATGCTGCTCCAAAGCATGCATCACATCCAAGGCTTCAAGTCCGTCTTTGAATGTAGGAAACATTCGACACAAAGACCCATCAATCTACCTAACTACTCACCTATCGCCAGGTTAGTTACAATATCTGAAGAAAGTATTAGAACCAATGTTGGATCTACTTCATTTCTTAATGACCTCTGGGTTTTACATGCAGTAAAGTCAATCAATCAATAATCTTTACATATTTCTGTTTCATATTTTACTTTTTGACCAAGACCAATAACATATATTAAATAAAGTCAGAATAACTTCTGTGAAAGTAACTAAACTGATAATAAAATGATCTCCAAATGCAGGACTGTCCAGTGAATGGATAGCTGCAACTCTCCCCTCGTAAACCCTCAATCGCCTTGGCATCACAATCGGTCACAGAACGCTTGATTTAGGCTTTTCTTATCTTTAAATGTTTGTTTCGAGCTTCAATACACGTTAAACTGCTTTTAATAATTTTAATGAAGTTTTAAATGCAATGTTTGTATTTTCTGAAAGTGTAAAGCACTTGGAATTGCTTTGTGTCTGAATGGTGCTAATATAAATGATAACCTTGCTTGAACATCTAAATGGTGATGTGTTTGATAACAATTAAAATACATTGAACTGAGGTTAAATGGTGCAGAAACATTACCTTCGTATGGCAAAATGGTTGCGCTAAATAATGTACCACTGCATGAAATCCTTTATGATTGCGTTTTTGCCATCCACACCATCAGGGTACTGCAAGCAACCTGCAGTCTGCAACCAGCTGGCATTCTGTCGATTGATGCATGAAGTTCCTCCAATGTAGCTGCGCTGGATATCTAGGGTAGAAAACAATCATCATCCAGAGACATAAATCAATATGCTGTCAAACTCGCATATGAAGGAAGACAGGTCATTTATCAAATAACAAATATATATTCTCAATAATTGTAACATCTTCTTTCCCTCCTTGGTGTTCGGTCTAAATCTGACTGATTTACTACTCTCATTAAATAGTATCATAAATGTAAGTGTCCTTTGGTTTCTTGAAAGGTAAATAAATCCAAGTTCTTCTTCTTCTTCTTCTTCTTCTTCTTCTTCTTCTTCTTCTTCTTCTTCTTCTTCTTCTTCTTCTTCTTCTTCTTCAACATTGTGTTTTACACTTAATTACCCCAATCATTTTTGACCAGCTGCAGAGGGGAGCAAGAATTATGAATGATACCTAATGCAAGGAGTTGCATTAATCAAAGTGGCAAGATATTAAAGCGTATATAACTATATCCATGTCATGAAAGGAGGAATACATTTTTAATATTGTTCTAAGATGACAAACTTGTTCTTAGGAGTGTACATTTGTTTTCATTAATGATGTTTGTAATGACAGTTAGGTATGATAAATAAATACGGCATCATTTCTAATGGTTTGCCTAACAGCTAGCTACGGTTGTTCGTTATGGTTCCAAAAGAGGCGATAAAAGCCCAATAACAAGCTATCGAAGGTCGGACAATAAAAAAACCAATTTCTTCACAGGTTATAAGGGAGACGACTTCATGTGGTCTGTTGGCTGTGATCGTAACACAACACATGTTTGCCCTAATATGCCAGCCTACCAGAGCAGGGAAGCTCTCATAGTGCCATCAGTCATGTCTTCAATGATGGCTTCAATGTTGGTGTTTTTCATTCCGGTGAGGTGCTGGGAGAGCGTCTCTGACAGGAAGCGGGCCTGGACCACCATGAACTATAGAAGTTGCAATCATCCTCCCAGCATGAAAGTATTCGTCATCTTTTGCAGCTGTTGATATTTTTTGTCAAATTATTATCACGTTAACCAACAGTTGCCACGTTATCATAAAGATATACAGTATAAGATAATGTAATTGTCTCGTAAGTCCAGCTGCAAAATCCATCAGCAGCTCCTATACTTACAGCACAGTATTGAACATAAGACAGATTTGCGAACATCATTACCTGCATTTTCCTGTCCTGTGGACCATCAAATATTCTTCTCATTCTCAAGCGTTCCATTAGGAGGGTCAGGAACTCCCGCTTGGGACCACCAGTGTCCCCTCCGTCCTCAGTGTGTCCCTCATCGTCAGTGAACTTAACCTGCATCTGATGAGAGGGGTCGAACGAGGCCCCTTTGAAGCCGCGGATGCTCCACCCCACACACTGGATCGGTTCATATTGAACCTGCTGCAAGATGTATTTGTTCTTTTTGCAGAGAGTTCTGCAACAACGTCTGGCGCAGTCAGGTGTTCTGTGCTGGGAAAGACAAAGCGATGTGTTGTAATATTAAAGGATGAAGCTAGTAATAAGATTTACAGTATAGAATAAAAAAATGAAGTGGTAAAAGTAACAATTAATACCTTTCCTCTGCAGTTTGCTCCGTCTCCTCTTCTGGCTCAGACTGGCTGTCGATAATGATCGGAGCATACACATGTGTGTAGTTGCTGCAGTGAGAAGACAGTTGAATAATTACTTTCAAATACATAGTATATGCAGGTCAGTCGTATTTACAAAAGGATGTCGATCCTCTTCCTGTTTTTTTTTCAATACATTGGGTTATAAACTGACAACAGCACGTTGTCATACTCCTGCACGATCCTTGTAAACATTTGAAATGGATGCAACAAACAATATCTGATCTTTGAAAAATATGTGTGGGTGTTTTTTGTATCGTCTTCACTAAGATGTCAGATGTTGTCGGTGTCCTTTGGAAATGTATGAAAGTGTAATTGTTCTGCTTCCTGGCAATGTTACCCACTGATTGGAGGCTATACTAACAAACAAATGTACAAATAAAGATACACACCACACCACTGTGTCACGATGCAACTGTCAACCTCGTTTCCCTATAGAAGGTGTTCTGACCCGGGGCAGACTGGACCTCTTCCTGGAATGGGGTTGGTGCTGCATCCTAGTTTTACCCAGGAAACGAGTGCACACAAAGGTATTTATGGATTTCATGTTCACAAACTCAAACCTACATGATGGTATAATTACATTTTTAATTAGTCTTACCCGATCAGACGCTGGCTGTGGGGCCTGAGAGGTCTGATAAAGGTAAACAAAAAATATATTCAAACTACTGTACTGTTAAAACATTCTGCTTCTTGTGGCACAAGATAATATATTGACAATGTTTTATTTTACCCAGCAAACTGTTGTCCATTCTGGGAGTGCTCTGTTCATTTGGAAAGTCCCACAGCTGCATACACACAAATGACTGAAATAAAATAAATTCACTTTAATTAAGAATAAATGCCACGATAGATCCAAACTGACCACGGTGTCAGCAAGACTGTCTCCAGATGGCAACTTTACAACAACCACACTGTCCTCGTCACTTGAAGAGGTTGTTCCAGTGTAACCTAAGAAAATAAAAGTGTCATGATTAATACTATAAAAATAATTGTTCCCCTACGTCTGTACCTATCATCAAATGTTGGTTTGAATCCTGAATTATTGGATTGACATCAATCAGAAAGGATTCAATCGAAACACAAAATGTTTGTGAAATGTACATTATATTGTTGTCCTTTTCACTCTCACATTAGGATTTACATTGGGGCACAACAAACCAACATTGTTGTGAGAAAAAAGGTTAATTTAGAATTACAATCCTTAAGAGGGAATTTATATTTAGTTTGAACAGAAGGAAAGTTTGGAAGCTTTTGTTGATACTTAAATTCCATTTCTTCTGCCACTATTCATAAAAGACCATTTGACCTCATAAGTTCAACCACGAAGAGAAAGGAATGATGGGTGGAATGAATTGTGTTAAGAAATATAGACAGAACAATGTTATGCTGTATGTTTACATTTGAACTATTATACAGTTTAGTGCTTTAAACAAGGGGGAATATATGTCAGAAGCACTTACAACTGTTTTCAACGGCTTCAAGAGTACAGATGTACAACGTAATTCATTGGTAGGGCTTTCCAACGGCCTCTTTGTACATCTGTACTGTGAAAGGGGTGTCCGTTCCGGGTATATTTGTTATCACCCTCGCATCAGGGTACCATCTTCCAAGTCCTGGTTAAAGGCTTTCTGCTTTTTTATGGCAGCAGCCAACAGTTCTTCACATGCCCATTGAGGTTCAACATTAAGGGGAAGTGACCTCCCTCTCACGGGTTTAAGGCAGCTATCCATCGTCCTCATTACTCCAACAGAAATCTGCAAAAATACAATAACATGCAAATGAATAAAACGTTTTTTCGGACATTATATGAGAGTGTGGTGAGCAGATTTGAATTACAGATGTATTCATAATAGAAAACGTTGCATACCTTCACCAATTTCTGTTTCTTTTCATTTTTGGAGTTATGCCGTCCCTTTGTAAAAAAGGTCTTTCTCTCCCTCTTTTTTATTTCCCTATATTTCTGAAAGGACTCTACAGCTGAGCTTCCTGTTACAAACAAACAGGAATAAAACATTCATTACTCTTCATTATGTTCAATAGGAGTCTCATCCTCAATCCCTTCTGAGGAACATCTTATAACACATTCAACAGTAGGTAAGAAATAACAGAATTCGAACTTTTAAACCAAGTTTTCTTTAAATACTTATTGTTTGGTAATAAAACGAACAACCTATTTACCTGCACTGGTGCTAGGCTGTGCACTTAGATGCGCACTTAGATGCGCACTAGTGGTGGGCATCTCCTCAGGGACTTTGTTAGCCACATCTTTTAGAAACGTGATGTCTCTGCCACAGACACCACAAAAGCCATGCGAAGATGTCACGCTGGAACCACAGAATGGACAGTACATCTGTGGAGAAATAAAATGTAGGACAGCTAGGTTAAGTCAAAAAGAGTGGATATTTTTCGGCTACCTAAATATTATAATAGTATTAAAGACGGTCTTTCAATTAACTCATCAGAAGCCAACCTCCTGTCTATCCCATAGACTGTATATATAAAGGTCTATCCCCACACAAACCAAGCACCGAACCTGGGGGGACAGAGCTTTCTCCATCGCCACCCCCTCCCTCTGGAACTCACTCCCATTAAACATCAGAGACTGCACCGACCCCCCCCCCCCACCTTCAAAACACACCTCTTCAGACTGTCTTTTAATGTGGGAATAATGTTGTGTTGCTGTTTTAATATTTTAATTCAACTTTTTACATTTTATTTGATTTCCTTTTTATCACCGCATCGCATTTGTGGCTCAGTTGAGTCCCCCTCCACGAGGTGAGGGCGTGAGACCCCACCCAGTCTGTGTGATCTGCGTGTAGGGAGGGGCGTCCCGGTTCTATACTATATCTATATTATGTCAAGAGTTACATTTAGGTGCACAATGGCTCTTGCAAGCTCTTTTATCAAACACGCTAACGCTAGCTATATAAATATGACGCTCTATGTATAAAAACAAAACTTACCTTCTTATATCTTTCTCCACTTAAATGAACTTTCTTTCCTCTTGTTCGTTCTCTCTATGTCTGGTCATACATCAATCTGTTCCACGTAGCGCGCCCCCTAGAGGCCTGAAGCACTTCCGGAATGTTTTTTTTTGTAATGTCTTTTTTTTTTGTAATGTGTTTTTCGGTTGTATGTGCTTTTGACTTTGCATATCGTTTTTGTATTTGCAGCGTATTTGTTTTCGAGGTTTGTGTGTTGTAGGTTTAGCTTGCATCATTTCTGTAAATGCAGCGTTTTTCTGTTGTATGTGTTTTCAGGGTTTGTTGGTTTTTCATTTCATTATTTGCAGGTGTTTCCTGCTTATGTGTGTGTTTGTGGCCGTTGTTTAGCGTTTGCACCTGCCGGCCACCGTACTATCGGGATGTTAAGAGCATTCCATGGAATATAACAAAAAGTGTATCTCGAGCCGGTTTCTGAAACGTACTTACCCCACCTTTAAGTGCTGTAGGCTACTTGAGTAAATGTAGGCCTGCTTATTACTCCCCTCCTTTGCGGTGACGCGCACCGGTCCCTGTGTTCACCCTTGTTCTTGTTCGTCGCGCTGCTGCGTTGAGTGCGTTCCAAAAGTTAAACTAGGCAACGTTCAACTAAGTACACAGCCGGAAATGGCGACCAACACAGTGGATTTGAATATGCAAAAACGCAGCATGTGTATGGCTCCTATGCCTGCACTCTTCCGGCGTTCCGGTGCGCTGCATCCATATGGGCGCACAGTGCGGGGGAATGAATGAATACTGCAGTGGTGTTACTAAACTCATGCTCAAGTACTTTTCAGATACTTGTATTTTACTTGAGTATTTCCATTGTATGCTATTTTTCTACCCCACTACAATTCAGAGGTAACTGGTGTACTTTTCCTCCACTACATGTATCTAATCCCTTTAGTTACTTCACAGATGTGGATGAATGATGAAAAGTTACGGTGCTTATTAAGCATTTTAAAACATATGTTGTAAGTTGCCAAAGTGCTTTGTTTTGAACGTTCATCAGTATTATAATCAAAAAGAGAAATATGAACGTTAGTTTTTACTGAAATTATCAGTAAATGTAAGGGAGAGGGTGACGACGAGCATAAGTTTCACTTTCCTTTTTTATTTCAATTCCAACTTTGGTCATGAAGAATATGTTTCTCTGTT
This sequence comes from Pseudochaenichthys georgianus, assembly GCF_902827115.2. Lineage (NCBI taxonomy): Eukaryota > Metazoa > Chordata > Actinopteri > Perciformes > Channichthyidae > Pseudochaenichthys > Pseudochaenichthys georgianus. The sequence goes on from NC_047509.1 coordinate 44,355,232, forward strand.
GTCCACGTTCATAAAGCAAAGCAGCAGCATCAGAGCACGGAGCAGAGTCTCTGGATGAGTTCACAGTAGTCCCTCGTTCTTATTGAACATCCATGTCGTAGTCCGCTGGATAGAAAACTGGAGTTCCCCCACAGCAGCAGACGCACATTTATGACGTCCGCTGGCGCATCATAAACACGTCGGATAGTGAAAGTGCAGTCGGATTCTCAAAGTACCGCAGTCTCTTCTCCTAAGTCCTTTTGAATTCTCCTATCCACTATCCCTTAACCCCGTGACGTTTCACTCAGAGGTCAAGGGATAGACGATAGGGTTAGAATTTAGGAGCTGATTGTTGGACTATTCGACTGCAGCCCTTGTGTTTTTGAGAGCTTATGACAGGAGGACATTGTACTGGTTGTGAGAGAGCATAGAAGTCAGGTTGATCCAACAGGAAGCCAGTTTAAATATTCATTCCTTGACTGGTTTACAGCCTTGAAAACAAAGCCTGAAGCTGCTCAGAGCACGGCTACATTTGAGCTGCAATAAGAACTTTTGGTAACACTTTATATTAAGGTACACAAATTCACCATCAACTAGTTGATAATTAACATGCATATTAGCAGTATATTGGCCCTTTATTAGTCATTATAAAACACGTATTAATGCCTTATTCTACATGACCAGATTATACAAGTAATAAGCCATTAGTTGAGAGTTTTTCCTCAATAACCCTCTAATTAGTGCTTATTTATTGCAAGTAAGGAAGTTGTTGTACATGAGTTTTAGTCTTATATATGCTCTGCTCAATATAGGCCCAATAAGACAGTAGTACCTAATTTTGAGTTATTTAGACTTAATTAACACTTAATAGTGTCATGTCTTGTTACATAAGAATAGATCATATTTAATCCAAAGAATATCTATTTGTGATCATACTGTGTGACCTGCTTGTATGTACTTACACTATAGGTGTACTGTTCTCTCTATGTGCTGTACTGTCTCAAGTGTGAACATAGATTAAACAGCCGGCCAAAGTCTTTTGAGAACCAGGGAATGAGCAGCCATGCTCCTTTATTGACTTATTTGTCAGTCTAGAGTGAAACTATACAACAAGAAGTTACAAGGCACTTAATGATCTCATACATGCAAGTGTAACATACACAGATTAACACTTAGGACCGCTAAGTGTAAACAAGGTAAATATAGCTAATGCTAGCTGTGCAATAAGCATGTATACAGGCTAGTATGGCTAACGCTAGCGTTTATGCTAGCGCGAATGCTAACACATTTTAACTAGTGCTGTCAAAATTATCGCGTTAACGGCGGTAATTAATTTTTTGAATTAATTGCGTTAAAATATTTAACGCATGTGCAGAAACCAAGAAATGGCTTAGCCCCACCATGAAAAATGATGTTAAAGTATGCAAAATAAAGTCTGCCAACTCGCGCAGAGTAAATTGCACAGACAGCAGTTAGTAAGATTGATTTCAGTAGCCACGGTTTTGAAAACTTTTGTCACGTAGTGATCGTCTTCCCAATAGAAGATCTTTGATAACGGCGTGGTGTTGTTGCAGGAAGTCCCGACGGAGAATACTTTTGCTGTAGTACAGGGCAGAGCCATATAATAGTAATAATATGGCTCTGGTACAGGGGTGCACATAACTGGTACGCAGGTTATGTGCGTAATCTGAAATGCGTACCGTCACTTGTGTCACAAAGCGCATTTGCGTACCGACGTACTTGTGAAGCTTTTCCAGAAGGCGGTTAGATCACCGGACGACAGAGTCGGTCTCCGTGTGCACAGACAGGGCTGCTGTCTGTACAACGGAACTGTGCCAAAACTACGCCGACCGGCTGCGGAGGGAGACTCCCCCCTTCACTGGAGAACTGCGCTAAAACAGCTGATCACAACGTTCACACTCTGTGGTCACGAAGTACTCCACTAGCCCCCCCCTCTGTCGACTTTCCTGAAGTACTCCCCCGTTGATAGAAATCAACACGTAATGAATTAAGACTCCACGGTTTGATGATTGATAGGTGTGTGGGCTATCTTTCATTTTGACACGCAGAACAATGTTATAATAAACATAGATACTGTATGTTAAATGGATATATCCGCCTTCTTTCATTTATCTTTCCATTCCCACAACAATATACATAAATAAATGGCATATTTTGGACATAGTTCGAATGGTGATTAATCATGATTAATTAATTTTTAAGCTGTGATTAATCTGATTACAAATTGTAATCGTTTGACAGCCCTAATTTTAACGCAGTTTAAACATCTCTAATTGTCATCACATAAACAGAATACATGTTACTAATCCTTACAGTCAGTGTAAGTGTTAGGCTTACACTTACACTTACAGTCATTGCTTTCTGACGGACTTGACCCTTTTACTCTTCAGGTTACACAGGGAAAATTAGTAGTAGTCTACTGCCATTGTGGGCGGTGTCCGTCAAACAAAAAACTTAGAGCCAATCACGAACTGAGAATTTAGACCAACTTCCTTTTCAATCAAACTCACTTCCTTTTCAATCATACTCTCTCACACATACAACTATTCTTATGCACACACCCTATCATTCTGTTTTATACAGAATCCTATAGTCATTCACATTAACTATTATTACCTCTTATATGAGCTATTATTCGGCCTTTCATTCACTGCTATTCTGTTTTACATATATGACTATTGTTATTAACATGAAATACTATTCCCTCTTATAAAGGTTATTATTCTGTCTTACATACATTGTTTACCGATTACACACATACTACTATCCTCTTTCACATACACTATTATAATTTATTATAATGTGAGAGAGAATAGTTATTTATGTATGATAGTATGATGGTAAATGAAGGAAGGAATGACAGTACGTTAAAGATGGTATGATGCTGTGTGTGATGAGTCTGGTGGTGTACATGTGAGATTCTGATATTGTTTGTCAGACCAAGTATGAGTTGTGAGCTAGACGGCCTCTCATAGTATTCTCTCCCCTTATTCACCACTGTTCCTATTCTTGCTCTGCTTTTTAGGGCCCAGGAAACAGATGAAGAGGATGTCCCTTTCACAAAGGAACCTTTTTGTTTTTTTCAAAATGGTTAGGCTCCTGGATGCCCTAGAGTTCTGTATTGCTTTTTTGTAAATAGTATTGCTTTTACTATTTTTGTAAATAGTATTGCTTTTTTGTTTGTTGGTAAGCAACAATTTGTTTTGGCCAAAATGTGTTATTCACACTAGTCCTGACTCCAGTTTGATGTGCTGCATTCTCCTTTGAGTGGTCCTGAGGTCAGGCAGAGGTCATGGCTTGGAAGGTTTTATATCCTGTAGTGCAGTGGTTCCCAAACTTTTTGTGCCCAAGGCACACCAAAGGACAAGTAAAAATCTCAAGGCACACCTATTGTGCAAAATAGCCCTTATAACACGTGTTATCACTCATATCATGTAAAATATCTGTATTATGTGCATAATTATTTACTAATGCCAAATAAAATGTGACAAAGACAACTATATTACTCATGAAATATTTATTAACGAAATATTTCAGAAATTAATTTGAAACGTTATCAAATTAGGCTTCATCAAAGCAGCAACACACTCATTTAAACCAGACAGGTCACAACATTAAACATGAGACAAAGGACATTCAGCACAGAGAACTGTCAATGCAAGGAAGCTGCATTGTCCATGGTTAGTGCTGCGTACCGGTACGCCGAACCGGTACTGGACTTGTAAAACGTTTCGGTTCAAGTCCGGTTAAAACCGGAAAGTCGGGAACCGGTACTTGGACTCGCAAAAAAACTAGCACTTACGTATATTCTGGTGTCTGTGGTTATTTAAACATTCCCTGATAAACGTTATTCAGCGTCAATAAATGAGTGCTAATCCCAGTGTGCTCAGTGTACAACATCACATGTCATTTCACCTTCGATTCACGGTTTGAAAACGTAGCATTTGGCCACATGCTAATGCTAACCGGAAGTGAAGAATTTTCAGAATAAAAGCATTAAGTTAATATTGTGAACTTCCGGTTTTTTCGGAATAAAACTGATTTAAATTAAATAGTGTATTTAATTCAAAATTACGCCATATCAACATTGATTTTAATTTCTAACAGTATGTATGTACATCACTATGTATGTAGTATGTACTGTATAATGTACACAAGCAGAGTTGTAGAAAAGTGGCAAAAAGTGTTTTTTTTACATTTGTACTTTGTAGAGAAATGTAGACACAAGTTGGAAGGGAGCAAAATAAACCTGACAAGTTTGAATTTGAGTTGATTATGAGTTAATTTTCAATTGATAATTAGCTCACAATAAGTTCACTTTAGTCACACAACTTGAAACAAGCCATGGGTTCAGGTCCGGACTTATAAGTCCGGACCTGAACCTGAACCTCTGGACTTGAGTCCGGACCTGAACCTGAATGTGAGTCCAGGTACGCAGCACTATCCATGGTCCTGAACTACAAATTATAAATGTAACATTTCAGCAGAGATGGGGTCGTTACTAAAAAAAAAGTAATATATTACATATTACTTTAAAAAAAAGTAATATATTACACTACTTCGTTACTCTCTACATAAAGTAACTCGTTACTTTACTCGTTACTTTACTCGCAGGGCCGGCCCGCCCCTCCCTGCAGGCAGATCACGCAGACTGCTAAAGTTTCAAATGTTCTCTTTAGTTCAGTTTCCATTGTCGCATAAGACTGATCCAGATCCTGAATGTTTTCCTATCTGACCATGGCTGTTCTCTGTCTCCTGCTATCTGTATATTTTGCGCAGTCTATCTATCTCTGCTCACGCTATTGCGTCGGCGTGTTCTCCTGCGTGTTGGCCATGTGTTGCACTGGAACCAGACACCGCAAAGACTTCAGCCGAGCACGTACAATAACTCTCCTTACCAGCAGGCGGCGGGAGTGTGTATTCGTCATTCAAAACAGGCAACAACCGGAAGACAGAGAAGAAGAACAGACTGTGATATAAACAACAAATGGCGTGTGCGGTAGCTCCACCTTAGCAAGTGTTCTTTGCAGGTGCTTGTTGAGGTTTGACGTGGTGTTTACAGCAGTGGATAACAGCTTCTGGCCTGGACACAGTTTGCACCTCACCGTCACATTCCTGTCTATTCTTCGGATGAACTCAAAATAATGGGCACACCTCCACCCCTCGAGAGTTATCGCTGACTCAGCCATGTTTATGCAGCACTGCACGCGGAGATGTGGACGCGCAAGTCGCGCAGATTACGTACATATAAACCTACAAAGTACTGATATAGTAAATTAAAAAATAATTATTTTTGTGTAGTTGTATATTGCAATAATAATGTATGGTTGTCACAAAATCCCACGGCACACCCGGACTTGCCTCACGGCACACCAGTGTGCCGCGGCACACCGTTTGGGAACCACTGCGTAGTGCCACAACAGAACCTAATATGAATTGCTTTTTTCAGTTTCTCTTTTTTTTTATTGTCTCGTCGCTGGATCACCTCCCCCTGGCAAAGTGGCCTCCTTCCGCTGAAGTATACGCTGCTGTGACATAATAACTCGAGGGAAGGTGTGGGGGTCAGAGGGCCTAGGTATAAAAGTCACGGCTCACCACTGCAAATAGCCAATCACACAAAAAATATGTTGCTGTGACTGTGAGCATTAAACAATTAACATTAAACTAAACAAACACAACAGTACGTTATTGTCCTTATAAAATAAAAACATAGCCTACATTTTGTCCACCGACATAATACAGGCACCTTACCCTCAAGAGATCCTCACGGGCTATGAGAATCTCCCACAATCCATTGCCGTAACAAAGCTAATGCAGGCATACGTTTGTGACACTAGATGGCGCAATTGTGTATGTGCGTGTGGGGACTCTTGCAGTAGAAAATTCGACTGTAGCGCCACCACTGTGGGCTAAGCCCTGCATGTTTCCAGGTCCAGGCGACGCCCCTGGTGCCAATCCATACAAAGTGTAACTACATCATGTAAATATGAAAGCAATCTTTTAAAAATAACAGCGTTGGTTGACTATTTTGACCATGTTCGTGCTGTTTTTGCCATAGAAGCATTGCCACGGAAGTGCGTTTGGAACTATCCTGGCATACATAAACCACGTGACCGGCTGGCGGCAACATCAAAGAGTGTCGTAACTCTTAGTATCTCTAGGGCTCTGGTATTTGGAGCATTCGACTAATCACAAACATGGACAAGCGCACTGACAGCGCAGCGTCATACTTCCTGAATGAAATGTCAACTATAATATTAGACAAATATGAAGAAGTTAAACTTTAAACATCCATGACTTAAACACTTTATCCAGGATAAAAAGCCACATAGCTGCACCTGCAAGGTGAACACAGCTGGGAACAGAACAAGTGTTTGAATGCGTACATTAACAGGTTTATGATATCACTGCCCGTCTAAAACACGATCTGACTTTAATTACATTTGTCTCGAGTGTTTCGTCAACTTAATGTGTTGCTTAAAATAATACTTCTGCATACAGTATGTGACACTGTGAGTGTTGCACGGCCAGATATGGCTCAGCTGACTCAGATAAGGAAATAATGATACATTATGATGTGATATGATGTGATATGATATGAATGATAATTGGACACATCGACGTCTGCACTCACAGTGCCGCGGACTGTAGGCAACGTAATGTTACTTTGATCCGGTTACTTATGTTGTGGCAGATATTTAATTAAGCTTTCTTAACATAATAGTATAATAGTTATAATAGTCAGATTGCTCTGAAGATGGGAGGTGATGTTCTATACATTTTCACGTTCACACAGTCGGTGATTTTGGCCGGCCGTCTTTCCTGCAATGGCAGTTTAAACTGTATTTCCTCCGCACACTGAGCTCTGATTGGTCAGCAGGCGGTGCTTTCGCTGAGTTGATCTCTTATCCTGGAACCTATCCTGCTTCGGAGCACAGACTAGGTTCCAGAATAAGTCACCATGGAGATCTAGCCCGCTAAAAAGTGAACCAGCTTCGTAGTACCGGAAATCCCAGAAGTTATCTTGCTAAACGAAAATCCTGCTTCATATATACCCCCCAGGTTAGCCGCACAGCATAAGTTACCATGGAGATCTAGCCTGCTAAAAAGAGAACCAGCTTCGTAGTACCGGAAACCCCGAGTTTTCGCTGAAGTTAGCCGCTAAGCAAAAATCCTGCTTCGTAGTATACCCCCCTGGTTAGGTTGCAGGCTAAGAGCTCAACTCAGTGAAAGCACCGCCTGCTGACCAATCAGAGCTCAGTGTGCGGAGTTTAAAGCAATCAAGTCATATTACAGGAGAAAGGAAATACAGAAAAGCTGCCGTTGCAGGAAAGACGGCCGGCAAAGATCACCGACTGTGTGAACGTGAACATGAATAGAATATCACCTCCATCTTCAGAGCAATCTGATTATTATAACATTAGCGTTAAGCAAACTTACTTAAATATCTGCCACAACATAAGTAACTGGATCAAAGTAACATTATATATTTCCTTATCTGAGTCAGCTGAGCCGTATCTGGCCGTGCAACACTTACAGTGTCACATACTATATGCAGAAGTATTATTTTAAGCAAAACATTAAGTTGACGAAACACTCGAGACAAAAATGTAGGCCTAATTAAAGTCAGATCCACTCGTGGCAGTGATATCATAAACCTGTTAATGTACGCATTCAAATAGTTTTTCTTTTACCAGCTGTATTCACCTTGCAGGTGGCTTTTATCCTGGATAACGTGTTTAAGTCAGAGGTGCCCAGTACGTCGACCGCGGTCGGGGGCAATTCATAAAAAAAAAAATCCGGCTCCGTTAAAATAGACAAAACAGGTTTTGATCCCTCCTCCCTTGGCCTCCCTGCCACTTAATTCAGGAGTTTACTTGATTGACAGAAAAAGCGACCTATCGCTTTCCAGTCTGTTAACCCAGAATGCAAAGCGATACAAAATCAGTCAAGTGCCGGGAAAACTCAAATTAAGAGGTTAAGGAAACTGACACTGTTGGAAAAAATTTTACCGTCAATGTTCCCTCCTGAGAACCAGAATGCATGTTTCTCTGCTATTTTTAATAAGCGTTAAAAAACCTTTCTTCATGAGACTGATATTGTTGGACTGAGTATTTTTAAGAGAATGGTAGACTTGATATCAGCAATATTTCCTGTCAGTACTCCGGCAGCAGCATTTTTACCCCTTGGAAAGTCTTTAGAGTCTAGCCTGGATAGCTGGTCTATCCTTCAGCACACTGACACACTGTCACTCTTAATAATAATAATAATAATAATAACTGAGATTTCTATAGCGCCTTTCAAGGGACCCAAGGTCGCTTTACAGGAATAGGGCAAGCACAAACAAAACAAAACAAAACAAAGGTCAGACAGACAAAACAACAGATCGATTTAAGGGCCGAAAGCCTTGATGAACAGATGGGACTTCAGGGCCCTTTTGAAGGCGCCCAGTGTGGGGATGTTGCGAATCTCCGCAGGGAGAGCGTTCCATAGGGTGGGGGCTGCCACACTGAAGGCTCTGTCCCCGAAGGTTCTCAGTTTGGTGCGAGGGGTGGTGATCAGGCCAGAGTCTGAAGACCGCAGGTTCCGGGGTGGGGCATGTGGGTGAAGGATGTCCGATAGGTACTGGGGGGCAAGGGCATGGAGGGACTTGTAGGTCAGGAGGAGGACTTTGCTGTCCTTTTAAAATATGATTATTTCTCTGCTCATAGTTCATTCCTCTCAGATTCTTCCATCAGTCTATGTGTCAAATTCAACAAAAAATGTTTTGTGAGTGAAGGCTATATCTAAATTATAGATGGTTTGATTGTGTAATTACAAGGTGAGAGAAAAATAAATCCACATCCTCCTATGAAACGTATTTTATTTCCTTTTCCATGTTATATTTATACTTACTTGCATTAGAACATTTGCATGTTGAACTACATGCTGGATATCTTCCCCAGCCTCAAGGAAATACAATAAAATGAATTGATTCATAATTTAAAAAAATTCATTAAAATGTCCATCCATCCATCTTCTCCCGCTTATCCGTGGTCGGGTCGCGGGGGTAGCAGTTCCAGCAGAGAGCCCCAAACTTTCTTTTCCCTGGCCACATCAACCAGCTCTGACTGGGGGATCCCAAGGCGCTCCCAGGCCAGCGAAGAGATATAATCCCTCCACCTGGTCCTAGGTCTACCCCTCGGTCTCTTCCCAGCTGGACGTGCCTGGAACACCTCCCTAGGGAGGCGCCCAGGTGGCATCCTAACTAGGTGCCCGAACCACCTCAACTGGCTCTTTTCGACGCGAAGGAGGAGCGGCTCAACTCCGAGTCCCTCCCTGATGACCGAACTTCTCACCTTATCCCTAAGGGAGACACCAGCCACCCTGCGGAGAAAACCCATCTCAGCCGCTTGTATCCGCGATCTCGTTCTTTCGGTCATGACCCATCCTTCATGACCATAGGTGAGGGTAGGAACGAAAATGGCCCGGTAGACAGAGAGCTTTGCCTTCTGGCTCAGCTCCCTTTTCGTCACAACGGTGCGGTAAAGCGACTGCAGCACCGCTCCCGCTGCTCCGATTCTCCGGCCCATCTCACGCTCCATTGTTCCCTCACTCGAGAACAAGACCCCGAGATACTTGAACTCCTTCACTTGGGGTAAGGACTCATTCCCTACTTGGAGTGGACAGTCCATCGGTTTCCTGCTGAGAACCATGGCCTCAGATTTGGAGGTGCTGATCCTCATCCCATCCGCTTCACACTCGGTTGCGAACCGATCCAGTGAGTGCTGAAGGTCGCAGACCGATGAAGCCATTAGAACCACATCATCTGCAAAAAGCAGTGGTGCAATCCTTAGTCCACCGAACTGCAGACCCCCCCCCCCCCCACGACTACGCCTCGAAATCCGATCCATGTATACTACAAACAGGATTGGTGACAAAGCGCAGCCCTGGCGGAGGCCAACCCTCACCGGAAATGGGTCCGACTTACTGCCGAGGACCCGGACACAGCTCTCGCTTTGGGAGTACAGAGATTGGATGGCCCTGAGTAGAGACCCCCTCACCCCATACTCCCGCAGCACCTCCCACAGTAACTCCCTGGGAACTCGGTCATACGCCTTCTCCAAGTCTACAAAACACATGTAGACCGGATAAGCGTACTCCCAGGCCCCCTCCAGGATCCTTGCGAGAGTAAAAAGCTGATCCGTCGTTCCACGACCAGGACGGAATCCGCATTGTTCCTCCTCAATCTGAGGTTCGACAATCGGCCTGACCCTTCTTTCGAGTACCTTGGAGTAAACTTTCCCGGGGAGGCTGAGTAGTATGATGCCTCTGTAATTGCCCCTTACACCACCCCGGTCTGCCACTCCTTCGGTACTGTTTCCGACTTCCACGCAACGTTGATGAGACGTGTCAACCATGACAGTCCCTCAACACCCAGAGCCTTCAGCATTTCCGGGCGGATCTCATCCACCCCCGGGGCTTTGCCACTGTGGAGTTGTTTGACGACCTCAGTGACCTCCCCCCGGGAGATTGGTGTCGATCCCCCGTCATACTCCAGCTCTGCCTCTAACATAGAGGGCGGAGTTGTCGGGTTCAGGAGTTCCTCAAAGTGTTCCTTCCAACGCCCTAACACTCCATCAGTTGAGGTCAACAACGTCCCATCCTTACTGTACACAGCTTGGATGGTTCCCTGCTTCCCCCTCCTGAGATGTCGGACAGTTTTCCAGAACAACTTTGGTGCCGCCCGAAAGTCTTTCTCCATGTCTTCTCCGAACTTCTCCCACACCCGCTGCTTTGCCTCGGCCACGGATGAGGCTGCTGCCCTTCGGGCCTGTCGGTACCTTGCAACTGCCTCGGGAGTCCCCCGGGATAACAAATCCCTGAAGGCCTCCTTCTTCAGTCGGACGGCTTCCCTGACCACCGGTGTCCACCAGGAGGTTCGAGGGTTACCGCCCCTTGAGGCACCTAGGACCTTGAGGCCTCAGCTCCCCGCCGCGGCTTCGGCAATAGAGGCTTTGAACACCGACCACTCTGGTTCAATGTCCCCAACCTCCACAAGAATGCCCGAAAAGCTCAGCCGGAGGTGTGAGTTGAAGGCCTCCTGAACTTGGGCCTCCTCCAGACGTTCCCAGTTCACCCGAACTACACGTTTGGGCTTACCAGGTCTATCCAGAGGCTTCCCCCGCCACTCGACCCAACTCACCACCAGATGGTGATCAGTTGACAACTCCGCCCCTCTCTTTACCCGAGTGTCCAAAACATACGGCCTCAGGTCCGATGATACGACAACGAAATCGATCATGGACCTTCTGCCTAGGGTGCTCTGGTACCACGTACACTTATGAGCATCCTTATGTTCGAACATGGTGTTTGTTATGGCCAATCCATGACTAGCACAGAAGTCCAGTAACAAACCACCACTCCGGTTCAGATCAGGGTGGCCGTTCCTCCCAATCACGCCCCTCCAAGTGTCTCCATCATTGCCCACGTGTGCGTTGAAGTCTCCCAGCAAGATTAAAGAGTCCCCTTCAGGAGCCCCATACAGGACTCTTTCCAGGGTCTCCAAGAAGGCTGTATACTCTGAACTGCTGTTGGGTGCATAAGCACACACAACAGTCAGAGTTTCCCCCCCCCCATAACCCGCAGGCGTAGGGAGGCGACCCTCTCGTCCACTGGGGTAAACTCCAACAACGAAGCACCTAACCGGGAACTTGTGAGTATCGCCACCCCGCCCGGCGCCTCACACCTTGAGCAACTCCGGAGAAGAATAGAGTCCAACCCCTATCCAGAAGTAAGGTTCCAGAGCCGACGCTGTGCGTAGAGGTGAGCCCAACCAGATCCAACTGGTAACGCTCCACCTCCCGCACAAGCTCCGGCTCCTTCCCCCCAGAGAGGTGACGTTCCACGTCCCCAAAGCCAGCTTCTGTCGCCCGGGTCTGGTCCGTCGAGAGTAAAAAGCAAAAACGCCTCTCAGACGGTCTTCCATTTACGTGTTTAATAAAGAAAAACAATTGGACGGTAGATACACGGATTGAATGGGTGACGAGCATAAGTTTCACTTTCCTTTTTTATTTCAATTCCAACTTTGGTCCTGAAGAATATGTTTCTCTGTTGTCCACGTTCATAAAGCATAAAGCAGCAGCATCAGAGCACGGTGCAGAGTCTCTAGAGGAGTTTACAGTAGTCTCTCGTTCTTATTGAACATCCATGTTGTAGTCCGCTGTATAGAAAACTGTAGTTTCCATAGTTTCCCCACAGCAGCAGACGCACATTCATGACGTCCGCTGGCGCATCATAAACACGTTGGATAGTGAAAGTGCATTCGGATTCTCTAAAGTACCGCAGTCTCTTCTCCTAAGTCCTTTTGAATTCTCCTATCCACTATCCCTTAACCCCGTGACGTTTCACTCAGAGGTCAAGGAATAGGAGATAGGGTTCGAATTTAGGAGCTGATTTTTGGATTATCGGAACGCAACCGAGAGATCTCTCTCTCCCGTCTGTGTGTGAGGGGGCGGGGCAGTTTACACACACGCAGCTGCTACATGCAGCAACACACGGCGGGGATGGCGGAGAGAAGCGCTCCAAGGTGTGGTTAAATGTTACCCATCTTGAGGTGGACAATTCTTTCACACACACATACGGGTATTGGGCCGAGGGCGACACCGTACTTCCGGTATCCGCCATTTTACGTGAGGTGCAAGCAGGCCGAGGGTTTAGCCGTTTAGCATTTAAGGGCGGTAACACGACCAATTTGTCTAAACATTTAGCAAAAGTGCACCACATTCAGACGGAGGAATGCACCGGGTTCCACTGTCTTTCTAGCAGCTCTGTAGCCCCGTCCACGAGTAACGTTTCCACGTCAGGTGTTATGTATGCTAGCAGCAACACACAGAGTTAACTCAATTATACAAACATGGGTTAATGATGAGGTAACAGAGTTACTCTTTATTTTGTTAAAGTTTCAGCTATTCTGTTTACAATTCTGTCATCAGATTATTTAATACGATTTGTTAACACATTGTTGTTTCTTTTGATAAAAAGCAATGTTAATTTAATAATATATGTATTTTTGAATCAAGTATTCATCTTTATTCTCTTCATTGTTAGTTTCCACATGCCTAAAACAACCTCAAGCTAAATCTAAAAGTTGATGGCTAAATAAGAGCGCTTGAGAAACTGTGCAAGGCATACAGTAATAGTCTGAATAGTCGATTAGTCGTTTAATTAATTGATAGATTAATCGATTATCAAATTAGTCGTTTGTTGCAGCCCTATTGTAGTTATCCCATGTATAAATAAAACGTGTTATTCAGCAACCCATGCAATTTGGGATTTTATTTTTGGTTGGTAGACATTGGTGAGCTGGTCATTTCAAAAGTTGCTCACCAGCCAAAAAAGTGGTGGCACCCCTGGTTTAAGTCATGGATGTTTAAAGTTTAACTTCTTCATTTGTCTAATATTATAGTTGACTTTTCATTCAGGAAGTATGACGCTGCGCTGTCAGTATGCTTATCCATGTTTGTGATTGGTCGAATGCTCCAAATACCACCCCTTTCATGTGAACGCGCAACTAGATAGGACACGGCTGGCTTGAACGATCCACTTGATAGTAGTAGTAGTAGTAGTAGTAGTAGTAGTAGTAGTAGTAGTACAGTTTAGCGAGAGCGCGTATGTTTTGGATTAGGCCAACTGCTTTTGGGTCCTACCTTTCCCAAACCGTAACAGAATGAACCGACCAGCTTTGGACTCAGCAGATTCAGCTTTTTTGATGCTACAGGCGGAACATCTTGGGTACTCTCTGGAGTACATTTTGTATACGTGGTATGACGCCTCATCTATACGGGGTAGAGTGGCTGCTTTGAAGGAGGCAAGCCAGGAGGTTGCTCACAAGCCCTGGCTCAGGAGTTTGTTGCCTGAGTGGCTACAACTTTTTACCAGTAGTCCTGGAAACTTTTCTCAAGCCTCTAACCCTTTCCTGGGATCCGACTACTATCCTGGTAGAGGTCCACGGTGTCTCCAAAGGGCCTCTAGGAGACGCAGGGCCAGGATTCCAGTCCGTGCCACAGCAGCCATGGTTCCGGCCCCAGTTCTGGCCCCAGCAGCCATGGTTCCGGCCCCAGTTGCAGCCCCAGCAGCCATGGTTCTGGCCCCAGTTCTGGCCCCAGCAGCCATGGTTCCAGCCTTAGTCCTGGTCCCAGCAGCCATGGTTCCAGCCTTAGTCCTGGTCCCAGCAGCCATTGTTCCGGCCCCAGCAGCCATGTTTCTCCCCGGCCGACGCCAGCTCCCCATGTCCTATCGGCGTAACGGCCGACTCCAGCACCTCGTCTCCTGTTGGCTCTCCGTCATGTTTTCCTCCTTGTTTCTTGTCTGGTCCTTCTCCCTGTGTTTTCCTCCCTGTCGTTAGTTTCCCTGGTGTGTCTGATTGTGTTCAGCTGTTGCCCGTGTGTTTCTCCTCCCCTGCCTGTCTGTTTCTCATCTCATGATTACCCCTCCCTGTATTTCAGTGGCGAGCCGTGACTTGTATACCTAGGCCCTCTGACCCCCCTTCCCTCGAGAAAAAAAAGAAGAGTTATTACGTCACAGCGTATACTTCAGCGGAATATCAAAACAGCGGCCCGGGGTGCAAAACGCATCAATGACAGCGACCCTCTACCACACAAAACAACACCATTTATATAAACACCTATCATGACAGGGCACCCACAGCCAAGTAACAATTACAAATGAATTAAGTCGGCACGGCAGCCCATATTGAAAATGACTTAGGCCTACCTTTGATGATAAATCACTGAAACACAAAGTCCATCCTCCTGTCCTTCTGGATGAAGCACTTGCGGGTCATTCAGCTGATCCTTTGCCACTCCAGTTTATCATTGGAACTCAATCTTGAAAATGACTCGGTTAATAATTTCGCAACGATGTCATCACTATCACTGACATGAGCCATCATGAACGAACTTATGCTAATTATAAATCTATCGATTAGATTTATGATTCGAAAATAATAAAAGTAGGATAGACATGTGGATATTATCCGGCTGAACAAAACGTACATTTATCTAACAGGTTCGTTTTCCACAGACCTTATTTCGAGCTATTTTCCAAAATCCTCTGGAGAAATCCCATTGCTTTCTGTCGAGGGAATCCGAGCGCAGCTTACTTCCGGGTTTTAGGACGCGTCACTGCACCACTTGCATAGACCTCACAGCGGGCGGAACTTGTCATAAAGTCCGCAAAAATAAAGCCCGCTCATTTAGAGGGAAGATATGATTGGTCAATTATACTGTCATTTGACATTACTCTCTCGTTGAGTTACTATAGCTGGCCCTCTGTGAATGTAGAGAGGGACCAACAAGCTCTCCCGTCTTCACAGTTGCAGAGACGGCATTTAACCCTTCACATTCCAACAGAAACTGAACAGGCAGATTCGAAGGATTTATTTCTTTGGAAATATTATTTTAAATACAATTAAATCATTAATATTTTGGTAAAACTAATGAAAAATGTAACAACAAAAAAATATTTTAAAAGATATTTTTAAAAAAACTTAGAGGGCCCTGACGGCTCGCCACTGCTGTATTTAGTCTTGTCTCTTCCTGTGTTCGGTGTCGGTTCATTGTTTGTTTTTTCCTATCTCCCTCCATGTTGGTCACGACTGTGTTTTGGGTATTGTATTTTCCTCGTGTTACCTCTGTGCTATCCATGCCATGCTATTTTGCTGATCGGCTTTGAAATAAAGCTCGCTTTTGTTTGTAGACCTTGGCCTTTTTTTTGGTAATCTGCTTTTGGGTCCTACCTTTCCCAAACCGTAACAAAAATGACTTAATTACTTCAAGCCTAACGCGGGTGTTTTTTACTTTGAATAGAGCGCAACATGATAAGTAAATACTATACCCCTTGGAACTTTGTACCCTGCCATTTAACCCTCACTGTATCACTTTGACAAGAGCCTCGCTCATTCTGTCTCTCGCTGCTGGGGAGGGAAATTGTGCACAAACAAATTGTGATCATGACTACAAATCAACAAAGCAAGATGAATAATTAAGAGTAAAACAAATATTTAAAGCAAAAGAGAAGGGGATATATTAATGAAGACTTACAAAACACCATGCTGTGGGTAGGTGGTTTGATGGACTACATATAATATAACATAAGGTTTAGTATTAGCCTAACTAGCTTACAGTTTATAATGAACAAAATGAAGCAAGAAAATCTAATCTTTAGTGACTGAAGTTTTAACAGGTTTGGTGCTTTCTAGTACTACAACAGTCAAAGCAGTACCTTTCCTGTGCCTGATCTGTTCTGAGTTTTCTGAGGATTTACAGAATTATTCTCGGTCACATTGAAAAATCAATCCTCAGGTCAAAAGTCAGTCCACAGTGTCCTCATGTTCCCTCCACCACAGAAGCTGGACATCCTTTCCTCTGCGACAGCACAATGTCAATACACGTATGCAAACAGATGGCATAACTGTTGGCCTCAGAGCCAGTGGCGGTTCTAGACCAATTTGACCAGGGGGGCCAGTTATTTCATGAGAGGGGTACAATAAAAGTGGATTAAAAAGACAAAGACAGTATAAAGTCATTTTGGAAAATAAACATAAAATACAGTAATTGGTATTTGTTTTTGTAAAGGTATTTGTTTCAGTACATTTAAGTTACAGTCCTTTGTTTCAGTCGTTTTTTTAATTTAGAGTATTTGTTTTAGTAACTTTAAGTGACAATTTAATTAAAAACCATAAACAGTATTTGCTTGTATAAGGTAATGAACAGTTTCATCTCCACTGTACATCCGGGTCTCTGATTTGATTTTCCAATAAATCGTAATATTGTAACCTTTTTTTTGGAGGGGGACCACAGAGGTCAGTGTTCCCCACTAGAACCGCCCCTGCTCAGAGCTGTTTCTTTTTGACAGTTCTCTTCATGGTATTTGACCGTCATGCAGACAGTTGCTGATTGTCTGAATAAGGAGACGGGCATATTATTGGCCAAAATTAGTCTTAAAACTTTAGCCAATTTGGGAGTGCCTTCAAATCCTTTCCTCTTATATCCAGCAGGGGGCGACTTTCCTGGTTTAAAAAATAAGTCTGGTTGTATAGACATCTATGAAAAATGTATCCTACTTCTCATTTGATTTATTTCATCCTTTCCCGACAAGTGTATTGTCTTAAAAGCTAGTTATTTCCATTATTCTTCGATAAAGCTAAATGTTCTTTTTGAAGATTATGGTCCTATTGCTAGCAGAATGCTATCACAGCGTGGTTATGCTAGTCTTGTTATCGGTTTACAACTTTAACCTAGGGTTACGTATTGTAACCCAGCTTCTATGAGTATAGGCGCAGCCCTCTAAGGCTATCGCTATTGGGTAAACCCCACTGCACGTGTGCAGCACTGACAGACTTATTCCACGCCCACCTACGACGTGGGCCCCACCTCCGGGCTCACTTCCGTATAAATAGGAAGTAGGCCCTACAATCCGCTCCCACAGCTTTTCTTCAGCTATTCGCGGCACCAGTGGGGCCCGAACCTTAGAGGGCTGCGCCTCTACTCATAGAAGCTGGGTTACAATACGTAACCCTAGTCCTATTTCGTATAAGGCTTCGCCCTCTAAGGCTATCGCTATTGGGTTAAGGGCGAAGCAGGATGTAGTCTACGCCCCACTGGTTCCGTCCGTTACCAGAAGCACAAAACACACCTACCCATGTCCATTTCGCCGTGCGTAAATGGAGCATCACGTTCCCAGGGAATATAGCATTTCCAAAATGAATATTTCCCCATCAAGGAACGAAGTAGAGTTTTTTAAGTCTTACTTGTTAAAAACGATCAAGAGAGGGGAGCAACGGCCGCGTTCTACATGCCGACAGGCAGGAGAGAGGCCTGCAATTTGGAAAATCCCCGATATTCCTCAATCTGGCAGACTATTCAGTACTGAGTGTGTCAGAGAGGGATGGGAGACATCCCTCAAATAAAAACGAATAAACGAACAGGGTGAAGACCAAGATGCAGCAATGCGAATGTCTTCCACTGTCATTCCTCCGTGCAACGCCGTAGACGTTGATATTCTCCTGGCGCTGTGCGCTTTAATGTTTTCCGGGGGATCCAACCCAGAGGAGACATACGCCTGTGACACCGCCTCACCCAGCCGGTGTGACAGGCGCTGTGCAGATAGAGGCCGCCCTACTGAGCGCTCTCTGTAATGCACAAACAGACGCTGGGATTTGCGTAACGCAGCCGTGCGTGTAACATAGCATGCCAGCGCGCGCACGGGACGGAGGAGATGAGATGTGGCTTCCTCCTCTGATGTGTGAGGAGGAGGAAAGAAGCCCTCCAAGGTTATCACTCTCGATCTGAACGAGCTTGTGATCACCTTCGGCATAAACGCCGGGTTCGGGCGTAACACAGCTGAGCTGCCATCTCCTTGGATCTGGAGACATGACGGAGCCACAGAGAGAGCAGACACATCACTCACCCTTTAGCTGACGTCAGAGCCAGGAGCAGAGCTACCTTGGCTGACAGAAACTTCAGGGGAACTTCATCCAGCGGTTCAAAAGGGGCTTTACACACACAGCACAGCACTACAGCCAAATCCCATTGAGGCGCTAAAGCGCGTGATACCGGTCTGAGTCTCTGTACTCCTCGTAGGAAACGTTTTGTCAGCGGGTGACTAAACACCGTGCTGACCCCAAACCCTACATGGCATGACGAGATGGCAGCCGCATACGTTTTTATCGTGCTATGGGCCAATTTCCTGTCCAGCAACAGCTGGAGGAATGACAGCACGAGATGCAGGGGACACGCCACGGGGTCCACGCCTTTTCCTACACACCACCGTTGGAACGCCGTCCATTTGGTTGTGTATAACGCCCTGGTGGACGCGGCTCTGGATCCCTGAATAGTCCTCACAACATCTTGAGAGAGGCCGAGCCCCTCTAAGTGTTCCCGTTCAGGGGCCATGCCCACAAACGTTGGCCTAACACTGGGTGACCGCTGATTGCTCCCTCCACCTGGGAGAGAGCCTCCCTCCGCCACAGAATTTCCCACGGTCTCCCTGACAGCATCCGCTGCATGCAGGGGAACCAGGACGCTCCCGTGCGCTCCGGGGCTATTAAGACCGCTACCAGTCGCTCCTCCTGCACTCGGTCCAGGAACCGAGGGATCAGAGGGACTGGGGGGAAAGCGTACAGTAACACCCTGGGCCAAGGTCTGTGTGCGAACGCGTCCACCCCCAGAGGGGGGTGATCCTGCCTTCTCAGGGAGAACCAGAGAGCACACTGCGCGTTCCCGCGAGCAGCGAACAGATCCACCTCTGCTGTCCCGAACCTGCTCCACACTTGGGAGACCAGCTCGGGGTGGAGGCTCCAGTCCCCTTGTCGAGGACCTCCTCTGGACATGAGATCTGCCCCTCTGTTCAGCTCGCCGGGAATATACACTGCTCTGATCGAGATCATGTGTGTGCGCGCCCAGCACAACAGCCGCCTGGCTGTGTCCAGCAGCTGCGCTGATCGTACACCTCCCTGACGATTTATGTAGGCTGCCGCCGTCTTGTTGTCTGTTCGAATCAACACATGATGATTCCACAGCAACGGGGCAAAGTGCTGAATTACTCTCCATACGGCGAGTAATTCCAGCGCGTTTATATGAAGGGACATGTGCGGCGGCCCCTGAGAGCGATGCGTCTGTAAACACCGAGGTGTGTGACGTCACTCTGCCGAGGGGAACCCCCACCGACAGGATGTGGGGATTTTTCCAGTAGGTCAGATCTAAACCTACGGATGGAGGAACGCACACCCTGCGTCTCCTCTGACGCACGGGGTCGATTGAACCACCTCTGAAGTCTCCTCATGTGAAGGAGTCCCAGAGGGATCACCACGTGACCAGCTGACATCATGCCCAACAGCTGCATCACGGAAAGGGCTGTCACCACCCTGCCGGGTGTGACGCGCCTGAGGAGAGCTGTCAGATTCTCCACTCTCCGCTGTGAGAGTCGTGCTCTCATGCGGGCTGAGTTCAATTCCATTCCCAGATACATGATGATCTGGGATGGAAGAGGACAGCTCTTCTCCCAATTGATTATGAAACCCAGGCTTGACAGGTGAGATACGAGCTGTACCGTCTGTAAAGCAGCTTCCTCTCTGGAGCGAGCCAGCAACAGCAGGTCGTCCAGATAAAATAACACTCTCATCCCTCCTCTGCGTAGCGGCTCCAGCGCCGTCTCGATATTCCCTGGCTCCACGCACTTTTTCAAAGTGTGTGGAGCCAGGGAATATCCGAACGGCAGTCGATTGAACTGGTACGATATTCCCTGGAATGAAAAACGCAAGTAAGCATCCTTCAGGTCTGTGGAGGTGCACCAATCTCCCTGGTGAACACACTCCATTACCTGTTTGATTGTCAGCATGTGAAACGGTCTTTTCCGTACCACTCTGTTGAATGCTGACAGATCGAGGATGGGTCTCATCCCCCCGGCCTTTTTCGGGATAAGAAAATAACGGGAGTAAAAACCCCCGATTTTCTTCCCCCTGAGGAACCCTGGAAATCGCACTTTTTACCAGGAGTTCCTGCAGCTCCGTCTGGAGCGCCAGGCACTGTTCTTGGGATGACAGAAGTGTTTCCTGAATCCCATTGAACTGCGGGGGGGGAGGCAAACTGCAGAGAGTACCCTCTGCCGATCAGCCTGCTCATCCATCCGTCCATTAAACATAGCTGCCTCCACTCTGAGCATCGCTGTTTTTGTTGTGCTGTGGTAGTCATGGTGACTAGCCATGCCAGAGCCCTTGCCGCCGTTACTCGTGACGCAACCCAAGGGGGGCCCCACCCTGAAGGGCTGTGAAGGGGTCTCCACACGCTGCATCACACCCGACTCTCATCCTGTCTCTGTTTATGAGAAGGCTCATAAACAGGACCCTGAGGCGGGTTTATGCTCCAACTTGTGGAGGTGTGTGCAGTGTTTTTCACCTCCTGCGTAACAGCCGTGCTAGGCTTAATACGACTGTGTGTAGGCACAACTGGGACAGAGGAAAAATCGCGCTGCTTGTTACCCGTAAGGATAGAAGCGGCCGATTTAAATGTCAAGCCCTGCTGTCTTATAACCGACTGGTTTAAACCGCAGGCTTATACAGCGAGCCTAGCTGTTTGCTAACCATTCGATTAGAAACAGCTGGCTTCACCAGCGAGTCCCTCTGTCTATTAACCGACCGGTTAACAGCAGATGGATTATGCAACAAGCTTTTTAATCAATAGATTAATAGCAACCGGCCTGACTAGTGTGGGGGATACGTGAGACACAGACGCTACAGACACACTGTTGAGATTTGAATCATTTTTATTGACCAATCTCTCTTCCCACATAACCCCCCCAAAGAGTCATCTTCTGTTCTGCTTCCTCTGAGGTTCTCTCGGAGGGGCAGACCAGGAGCGGGGGCTCTTCCTTCCCCTCCGACTCGCCGCCTGCAGATCCTGTCTCTGCGGCGGAGGAGTGGAGACCTGGGACAGAGCCCCTGCCGCTGCCGAAGGGCGGTGCTGACGCCGTTGCTGCTCTCGCCGCTGCCCGCTCTGCCCCCGTTGAGACTGTAGCGGGGGCTGCGGATGCTGTCGTTGCTGACGCTGCGGACGTTTGTCCTGTAGCCAGCTAGCATAACGCCTTATGTCGTCTGCTTGCTCTGAAGCAGACTTCATACCTTCCACCATGGCATGGAACTGTGGTCCAAATAGTCCGTCCGGACTAATTGGAGCCTCCAGAAGATCTTTTCCTGCACCCTCCGCTATATTCCCCTGCTGTAGCCAGAGATACCGGTGGACCTGTGTCGCCCATGCCGCAATCCGCGCCTGCGAGACTGCGACTGCTGCGCACAGGGTAAGTGCAGTACTGGCCGCCTTGCCTATCTCCTCAGCCTCCCCTGAGGACATAGTCTTAGACTGCTCCGACATTTCCACCATGGAGTTTGTCAGCAACGCTATGTTATTTGCCGCCGCTGACGCCTGGAAAGCACACTGGTGCATCCGGTCCGTCTGTTTGGCGACAAACCTGTCTTTGGTGGCAGCCAGCATGGGTTGCCGTCCGGAAACCGAGCTGGCCTGCCTAGCCCGAAAGAATGCCGTGAGGTTCGGCTCTAGCGGAGGCACGGTCGGGAAACCCACGTCCGTGAGTCCCTCCACTCTCGTGAGAGGCACGTATGTCCCTATCGGAGACCTCATGGCTCCAGGGTCCGCTGCCGCCCCCTCCTGGTACTTCCTTATGGCAGGGAAGCGTGGCCAGACCGGGTCCCTCCTGACCCTGTGTACCCGGGAGAACACCCCGGACATATCATCCGGCGGCGAGCTCTCCTGAGCTAGGGGAACGGGGAGATTTCTCCAGGCGGTGTGGAAATTGATGTGAGATATTGTACCAAAGAAGTGTGATACATGTAAAAGGGCAAAAAGTCTTGTTGCAATTTCCAGACACTAAAAGAGGTCTGTTGAGTTCCCTGGTAATTATCAAATAGTAGCAGTTAAGTGAATACTGTTCAAGCAATACCTGTGTTTGTGTTTTATAGTGATTTCTCTGTTTTGATCCTTTCATAAATGTGAGGACTAAAATGGCGAGAGACAAAGGGCTGTAAAAAATAAGTTTTATTGCAGTGGGGGAGGTCGAGGTATGCAGCACAGGGTGAGTGGGCCAGGGGAGAGGAAATTCTGTTTGAGATCTCTGGCAGGCCAGGTTTTAAGGAAATCTATGTATCTTGATTGAGTATATGTGTGAGTTTATACATTCCTGTGTGTTAATAGTTGAAGGAACAAAAGGTACATTTTTCCTCTCCAATATAGAGAGGTTTTTTATAGATTTCTGAAACAATGTTCCCTTTTTCTTAAAAATAGATGAGCACAATAGTTTTTTCTTTGACTGTTTACCTGTTTATCAAAAGAGTGTTTTAAGCTATTTGTGAAGAAGGAAGATGCAGAATTAAGGGTGATTTCTGTTTGGAGTGTAAAGATTATCCCTGATAATGTTTTCTGGGTTAAACCATCGATATGTTTTACAAATGGGGAGGGGCATTTTCCTTGAGTTTTAATGAGGTGCCTTCCCAACACCTGTGGCTTTCAAAGTTACCAGGCACTGATTTCCCTGTGAGATAGCGTTTTGGTATCTCCCCAATGAAACGCCACCCCTTCTTTTGTATTAGGGAAATGTTTTTCTGGTGGTTGGGTCTCTCTTCATGCGCTGTCAAGACGATAGGATGTCCGCAGGGCGTGAATAAGGGCGGGAGTACTCCACACATTGCTTATATGACTCTTTGAATTGTATAAGTAATGTATTATATTATATCGTATTGCATTATACTACTTTGTTTAATTAAAACGGATTATTGTTTAACTGGTATCCTGGTGTCTTCTAATTCCTTCCCTGTTATGATTTCAAGCAGGACTCGTCAAAACAACACGCGGTGAGGAGTTGGGTTGTAAAAACCCCCACCTCGCAACAGCGGCCGCCTTGGATATGATCTCTGGCAGTTCCAGGAGAATCCCGCCAATCGACGGCAATGCTGTGTTGGCGGAGATAGGGATCACGGGATCATACACCGGACCTACACCGGTTTCCCTATCTGTCTCCTCCGTCCAGAGGGGAGAGATAATGGGGGAATCACCCGTCGATCCCTGTATGGAGGGGACGTAGTCGTCCGACTCGTGCCCTCCACTCTGCTCCAGAAAGTCAATGGCTTTGTCCCCGGAGTACTCCTCCCGGACGTGCCAATGGTCCTCGGCAGCTGCAGCAGCGAGAGCGTCCGCTCTCTGCTGTCTGAGGGCCAGCGGGAGACGGGCACAATGCGAGCATGCTACCCCGGGAATGAGAGCAGCGTTCGCATGCTCTATTCCCAGGCAAGACTCACACTGTGAGTGCCTGTCAAAGCTCATGGTGTAGCCCGACCCGCACACGAGGCAATCCCTGACACAGCCTTGACTTTCCTGTCCAGTCTCCATGTTAGAAAAACAAAGCTTTTTAGGAGGAATCTTTGTTTTTGAGAGGTAGCTCTCAAAAGAACCGTTTTTGCCTGTCAATGCTTCTGCAACGGAGTGCTGAAGAAAAGTAGGAGCGGATTGTAGGGCCTACTTCCTATTTATACGGAAGTGAGCCTGGAGGTGGGGCCCACGTCGTAGGTGGGCGTGGAATAAGTCTGTCAGTGCTGCACGCGTGCAGTCGGGTTTACCCAATAGCGATAGAGGGCGAAGCCTTATACGAAATAGAACCATTGACTGTGGTGTGCTCACTTCATAAAAATGAACCGATACATTTTGATCGCCTAAAATGTATTTATATTTTCACCTTTCAGGACTCTGCTCCACTGTTTCCAGTTACAAAAAACAACAACAATGGAGAAAGAAAAAAGCAAGAAGGCTCGGCCAAAATGCCAGACCTTGAAGCTTCAAAGACGTAGTCCAGAAACCAATGGGTGGTGTCGTGTTGTCGTATACAGTCTGATACGTTTATTTTTAATTGGTAATTTATTTAAATTGTGTAACATGTGTGAGGAATGGTTTACATGCTTAGGAAGTAGCTTCTATGTACTTTGTTTAAAATATAATTTAAAATGATGACAAAGTGTTGATCTGTGATCTACTAGATTGTCTTAATCAAGGGTCCTGAGATCCATTGCTTTTGTCTAGAACCACATATAAGGATTTGTGGTTTCTGGGTATTTCCCATGGATGTATAATTTCCCTCCCTGGAGGAAACGCCATTTATAATCTTGATTATTCCTCCCAATATAAAAGGGCCATAACATGTACAGTATAGATCCAATGCTGCTTGACATTGTGAATGCAGTAATAGGCACACTACATCCACAGTGTGCCCAAATGGCTTTATATAAATCAATCATTTTGATTTTTAATTCACAGAACAGCCATACTTGTATAAATGTCATCAATCCATTCAACACTTTTAGTCTGGAGTTGGAAGACTGAACAACAAGTCACATCTCTGGCCCCACTGGATTATTTATTCTAATTTGTCAACAGTTCAACACTAACAAACCATTTTCTGTTGTCACCAAACACCCACACATTTCAGACACATCTGCCAGAGGGATATGCTACAAGAATAATTAACAAAGAATTAAGAAACAGTGTCACCATTTCATATTTTATACAAAGGATGTTGATATTTACAGTGTCAAATGTACTAATTCAAATGTTGTTTATGTTAAAAATGTACTCTGCTAATATGTTGTTGCTTTTTTAAAAGTCAAAATATCGATATCATTAATGTCAAAAAGCAAGTTTGCATCCGGCTATAGTCCGTATATTTAAACATTTTTAAGTATGACCCATGGTCCTTGCAGTTTCATATTCTAAGAGTAGTCTTCTCTTCTTCAAGCAAGGTTTGTAATCAGGGTCCATGGAGTCGTCAGCACTACTTGAAGAATAACTGGAATAAAGAATGTTGGGATCAAAGGCACCTTCTTCCTCCTCCTCCTCCTCCTCCCTCCCATTGTCATCGTGTCTGCCTCGTACCCCCGGCTCGGACCCTCTGCTGGAGGACCTCCACCCTGTCATTCTGTAGCACTCCTGAGCGCTCAGCCTGCTCAGAGGCACGCAGGGCTGCAGCAGCCGGGACTGCAGCAGCACGGCCTGGCTGTGCAGAGACAACCTCAGCCCATCTCTCCGGACCCTGCTGCTCTCCACCCGGACCACCGGGGCCTCGGGGGGGGGGGGAGAGGAGACGACGACGGTGGAGTATGATGGTTGAACATGAATGGCGTTTTGTGCAGGAGGTTTGAAGGAGTTCTGAGGGACAACGGGTTGAGATGAAGTCGATGAAGGGGACGCAGCGCGAGAAGCCTCTTCTGTAGGAGGCCGAGGGACGCTGAGTTCTGGTACGGTCGGACAAGTGTTTTGATTCAATCTGTCCAGAACCGGTGAAGCTCTGCTGTCGATACAAGGCCATCTGTACTTTCTTGAAAGTTTTGAAAAAGATTGTTTAAGTGGAGGTTGACAGCTCGTGGGGGCAGATGCACGTTGAGACCCAGCTGTGAGCACCTGGCGTGTCGTGTTCTGGGGAGCATGCTGGACGAGCATTGCTCCTCCAGCTGAAGCAGTGTTCCCTGAGGTACGGCAGCGTGGAGAGGTCGGTACCTGAAGACGAGAGCAACAAGCATCCTGTTGGTGTAGAGACACGGTGGAGGGATGGAACGGTGCTTGATGGGGTTTAGAGAGATGGCAGAACCTTCTGAAGTAAGTGATGTCCAGCAGTCGGACGGCCGGCGTCGAGTGGGGGGGCAGCTGAGTGTCTCTGGGCGACGGCAGCAGAACTGGATCCGCTGATGATCCCGGTGGTGCAGAACTCTGCTCAGGGTTTGCTGTCTGGAGATGGGTGCAGGTCTCTGAAGGTGGCAGCTCTTGGTCAAAGGGGGAGGGGGTGAGACCAGAGGGGGTGAAGTCCTGAGATGTAGTGTTGGACGAGGGCGACTGGAACAGTAAAGGAGACACAGAGACGTTGTCCCGGAGCTCCTCTGAGCACTCCTCAGGACACTGCTGCAGGATGCTCTCCACCCAGCGCTGGTGCTTGGCGCAGAACTGAGGCGAGGGGGGGGCTTCCTGAACGCCCCCGCTGCTGCTCCGACTCATGTCCCTGTCACGGAGGTCTTCACCCACCCTCATGACCAACTCAACGCTCTCCTCTGTTTGCCGTCTGCTAACATCTGTATCGTCTTCATTCTTCAACGACACAGCACCGTCTCCTTCAGCCCCCCCCCGCTGAAGAACCACTGGAGGGTTCTGAAGGGACGTGTTGGCCTCCATGGACTCGTGGAGGTCCTTTGAAGCACTGACATGCAGAGCAGACCCTGAGAGTCTGGAGCTCTCCATCCCATTCTTCCCATGTGCTGAGGACTGAGGAGGCGTGGCCCGACGACACAAAGCCACATCTAAAGGGACAGAGGAAGGCACAGTGAGGAACACATGTGTACTATCATCAGAAGATTAGCTGCTAAATATAAAAGCAATCTTTCTTTGCTAATGGAATGGGAGAGGGATCCCTCCTCTGCTGCTCTCCCTGAGGTTTCTCCCATGTCCCCTTTAAACTGGGTTTTCTCTGGAAGTGTTTCCTTGTACGATGTGAGGGTCTAAGGATAGAGGGTCTAAGGACAGAGGGTCTAAGGATAGAGGGTCTAAGGACAGAGGGTGTCGTATTGTCATACTGATATTCTGTACAAACTGTGAAGACCACTGAGACAAATGTAACATTTGTGATAAAGGGGCTATAAATAAACATTGATTGATTGATTGACTGATTGGTTGATTGACTGATTGATTGGTTGATTGATTGGTTGATTGAATGATTGGTTGATTGATTGACTGATTGATTGGTTGACTGATTGATTGATTGATTGATTGATTGGTTGATTGATTGGATGATTGGTTGATTGACTGGTTGATGGATTGGTTGATTGATTGATTGAATGATTGGTTGATTGATTGACTGATTGATTGATTGGTTGGTTGATTGATTGATGCTTCAAAGACAGCGTTTTTTTTTTTTAAATACAAGGACAAACAAAGTACAGGTCAGAGCAGACGGATCCAGCACTATCTGCATAAGAAGAGAATGTGATCGTGCACATACAGAGACATTGAGCTTTCACTTGAGCTGCCATGTGCTGACGCTCCATGTCACGTGTGTTACTGTATATATCACGACAGATCATGAAAGACCTCCGATGATTATCTAATACTTGGTTTGATGAAGCTGCAGTGCTGTTGAAGGTGTAAACAAACAACTGGAACCGTAAGTAAATAAAGGTAAGCCTAATTCAAAGCAGAGAGACGTGCTCCAGCTCTCCGTACACACGAGTTGATCAGGGGAACACACGGGGGAACACACGGGGGAACACACGGGGGAACACACGGGGGAACACACGGGGGAACACACGGGGGGGGGAACACACGGGGGGGGGAACACACGGGGGAACACACGGGGAACACACGGGGGAACACACGGGGGACACACGGGGGGGGAACACACGGGGGGGAACACACGGGGGAACACACGGGGGAACAACACGGGGGAACACACGGGGGAACACGGGGGGGGAACACAACGGGGGGGAACACACGGGGGGGGAACACACGGGGAACACACGTGGGAACACACGTGGGAACACACGGGGGAACACACGGGGGAACACACGGGGGAACACACGGGGGGGGGAACACACGGGGGGGTAACACACGGGGGGGGAACACACGGGGGAACACACGGGGAACACACGGGGGAACACACGGGGGAACACACGTGGGAACACACGGGGAACACACGGGGGAACACACGGTGGAACACACGGGGAACACACGGGGGAACACACGGGGGAACACACGGGGGGGGAACACACGGGGGGGTAACACACGGGGGGGAACACACGGGGGGGGAACACACGGGGGGGAACACACGGGGGAACACACGTGGGAACACACGGGGGAACACACGGGGGGGAACACACGGGGGGGGAACACACGGGGGAACACAGGGGGGAACACACGGGGAACACACGGGGAACACACGGGGGAACACACGGGGGAACACAGGGGGGAACACACGGGGGGGGAACACACGGGGGAACACACGGGGGAACACACGGGGGAACACACGGGGGAACACACGTGGGAACACACGGGGGAACACACGGGGGGGAACACACGGGGGGGGAACACACGGGGGAACACAGGGGGGAACACACGGGGGAACACACGGGGGAACACACGGGGAACACACGGGGGAACACACGGGGGAACACAGGGGGGAACACACGGGGGGGGAACACACGGGGGGGGAACACACGGGGGAACACACGGGGGAACACACGGGGGAACACACGGGGGAACACACAGGGGAACACACGGGGGAACACACGGGGGGGGAACACACGGGGGGGGAACACACGGGGGAACACACGGGGGAACACAGGGGGGAACACACGGGGGAACACGGGGGGGGAACACACGGGGGGGAACACACGGGGAACACACGGGGGGGGAACACACGGGGGGGAACACACGGGGGGGAACACAGGGGGGAACACACGGGGGAACACACGGGGGAACACACGGGGAACACACGGGGGAACACACGGGGGGGGAACACACGGGGGGGAACACAGGGGGGAACACACGGGGGGGAACACACGGGGAACACACGGGGGAACACACGGGGGAACACAGGGGGGAACACACGGGGGAACACAGGGGGGAACACAGGGGGGAACACACGGGGGAACACACGGGGGAACACACGGGGGAACACACGGGGGAACACACGGGGGAACACAGGGGGGAACACACGGGGGGGGAACACACGGGGGGGGAACACACGGGGGGGGAACACACGGGGAACACACGGGGGGGGAACACACGGGGGGGAACACACGGGGGGGAACACAGGGGGGAACACACGGGGAACACACGGGGGGGGAACACACGGGGGGGAACACACGGGGGGGAACACAGGGGGGAACACACGGGGGAACACACGGGGGAACACACGGGGAACACACGGGGGAACACACGGGGGGGGAACACACGGGGGGGAACACACGGGGAACACACGGGGGAACACACGGGGGAACACAGGGGGGAACACACGGGGGAACACACGGGGGGGGAACACACGGGGGGGGAACACACGGGGGGGAACACACGGGGGAACACACGTGCACGGTTTGAGTTAGTTACCGCAGCGCAGCAGTTTGTTCAGAGCCGCTGCGATGCTCGTGGAGTCGGAGGTGATCACGTCCAGCAGCAGCTTCTCCTCCTCGGTCACGGGGCTGGCTTTCCTCAGGATCTGCCTCACACATGGAACATGGAATCAATCAGTGAGTGAAGTGCTGCTGACGTCAGAGGCCGTCAGGCGAGTCATCCGTGCAGTCCTGAAAGTTCTTCTAGCTAGATGTGACAGTTTGTGACGACGAGAGGCGACACTGCGGAACACAAAGAGTCCTTTCCACCCGTGTCGTGTCAAGGATTCACAACATGTTGCTCTAATGACATTACAGCAAACACTGTCGAGTCTTTTTGCAGAAAGAAAAAGGAAATAATTTTAGTATAAAAACCTTTTTTTAATTCTCATGTCATTTGAGAAAAAGGACACGGTGTTGTTAAGCCTTATTATTCATTAGACCTCTGTCCTTCCTTTCCCTGAGTCAACGCTTCCAAATCAAACCATCCCACCGGCTGCAGTCACTGCTGCCGTGTCTCCAGGTACCACCGCCTCTCTAAAGACCCTCACCGTGTCTCCAGGTACCACCGCCTCTCTAAAGACCCTCACCGTGTCTCCAGGTACCACCGCCTCTCTAAAGACCCTCACCGTGTCTCCAGGTACCACCGCCTCTCTAAAGACCCTCACCGTGTCTCCAGGTACCACCGCCTCTCTAAAGACCCTCACCGTGTCTCCAGGTACCACCGCCTCTCTAAAGACCCTCACCGTGTCTCCAGGTACCACCGCCTCTCTAAAGACCCTCACCGTGTCTCCAGGTACCACCGCCTCTCTAAAGACCCTCACCGTGTCTCCAGGTACCACCGCCTCTCTAAAGACCCTCACCGTGTCTCCAGGTACCACCGCCTCTCTAAAGACCCTCACCGTGTCTCCAGGTACCACCGCCTCTCTAAAGACCCTCACCGTGTCTCCAGGTACCACCGCCTCTCTAAAGACCCTCACCGTGTCTCCAGGTACCACCGCCTCTCTAAAGACCCTCACCGTGTCACAGGTCATGAGCACGTCTCCATGAGTTACACTGATTACACAGGAAACATCGGGACGTTGCAAATAGCACATTTATATTCAAAGCGTCCTCTTTGAACAGCTTTCCACTTTCCGTATCAATACTGCACGTGTTTTATTATATATTAAACTAACAAGTTTTTGCATATTATACTGTGCGTAGTTTTTTGGTATAGCTATATTTAATGTAAATATTTCAATGTTATAATAGTGGTTTTTGTTATAGTTAAAAAACATTCTTTAGTCCTTTTCTTACAATGTATCATCTTCTTGACTGTGCTTACGTCGGCACCACATACACCAATTCCTCGTCTGTGTAAGCCTACTTCCCGTTAAACCGGGTTCTGGTTCTGGTATAGTGACTGCAGGAATGATTGAACTACTTTTTAGACGAGATGTTATCCAGGTTTCACGTTTGATAACACTGAGTGTAAAATGGCATCACAACATGTTGTGCATCTCATCTACCAGTTCACGTTGAAGAGAACTCTGAGCACGGGCCACACAGCGAGCACACATTGAAGCAGCAGCTGCCATGGAACACACACCTTATCGATGTGTGTGTCTCCCGGTAACACGGCCTCCAGCTGCTGGAGGTAGTGCAGCAGTCGGTCCTCCACCTTCTGCGCGTAGTGTTCTCCATACTGCACCTCCATGTGATTCTGAAACAGTGAACACCCTCAGTCAGACTTCCTACACTCCAATACCTCGGCTTTCATTTCAGAATCTACACCTAAAGTTCAAGTATCATTATTACATGATTATGTTATCAAGGCTTGTTTAATGTCGTGCACAGAATACATCAGTCATGGTGTCCAATTGGTTGTTCACTTTGTGGCAGAGTGGACTTAAATCCTGAGTCCCAGAGGTTTCTGACTCCCCAGCGCCGTCTAAAGCCTCTCTGAAGAACCTTCTAGCATGTTCCCTGTTTGACCTGGTGACACAAGGAGGACAAGTGCTGCATTCACCATTCCTCATGGCATCACGTTAGGCTCTTCTGAGTACTTGTACAGCTCCATGTGTGTACGGTATGCATAGCGTTTGTATACAGTTGCACATTAGGTTTATTGGCAAAATAAACAATTTCCCAGCTGTTTGCAATAAACAAGAACTATTTAAGTATCTCTATTAACTAACGTGACGGGGTGTTTTGTCTCTTTGCGAATAGCTCTCCGGAGTTCAAACCTAGATCCCTGAACTCCTCTGAAGCTCCACCTCTGGGCGCGTAGTGCACGCTTTCCGCTTGCCACGCACCTCGCTGTTCATCCAGGGCTTTGGATTTGGGAATGTTCGTACAGAAACCTTGGGTTCCACGTCATCGATGCATTTCCCAACGTAGCAGATGACCGTGTCCGTGTGTGTGTTGATGGCTTCGTCCTCAAACACACTCCACTCCGTAGATTGGAAGCAGTGCTGAGTCTGACTCCTCCCTCCAGGCGGTGTGCTCCGTGTCACCGGTCTGTCCCGTTTCACTGTGTGCTCGGCAGCAGCAGCAGTGAGATGTGGTCTGATTGGCCGAAGGGAGGGCGAGGGAGAGTTTTATATCCGTGACGGAAAGGGGAATAAACAAGGTGGAGTGTATGTCTGCCTTTGAGGTATGCTTGGGATCATTGTCCCGTGGGAAGGTCCAAGCTTCAGCTTCCTCACAGACGCTTTCTCCTAAGACCTCCTGACTCTTGAGTGAATCGTGCCCTGCACACGCTGCAGGTTTCCAGTGTGTGCCGCCCCAGAGCATCACTGAGCCACCGCCATGCTTCGCTGAGCCACCGCCATGCTT
This sequence comes from Pseudochaenichthys georgianus, assembly GCF_902827115.2. NCBI lineage: Eukaryota > Metazoa > Chordata > Actinopteri > Perciformes > Channichthyidae > Pseudochaenichthys > Pseudochaenichthys georgianus. The sequence goes on from NC_047509.1 coordinate 44,387,735, forward strand.
CGCTGAGCCACCGCCATGCTTCGCTGAGCCACCGCCATGCTTAGCTGGAGGCAGGTTGTTCCTTTCAGCAGGTGCTTCATTCTTCTCCCTCCACACATACGCTGATCCGTAGGCCCCAAATGTTTCATCGCTCCACAGAACAGAATTCCATATTTCTATGGGTTTGAGCATATTGGAGCAGACTGCTTTTGGGGTCAGTCGTGGGGCACGTCTTGGAGTCCGGGCATGGAGCCCTTCAGGGTCTCGCTGCAGGGGTTTTGCAGTCACTTGAGGGTTTTGGACCACTTGCCTCCTCAGGAATCTGGTGGCAGTCGCTGGTAGCTTCCTCTTTCTGCCACGTCCAGGAGTGTAGCCGCTGTTCCTTTCACTTTTAACTGCCAAACTATGCTTCCACCTGTATCTCTAGGAACATGCGGTGCTTTTGCCGTCTTTTTCTTTTCTTTTCCTTGTTTGTGCAAATGATCTCTTCTCTGAACTTTTTAGACAATTACTTTGCATGCAATCGAAGGTCACTCCAGTCCAGGGCTGAAGTCGAATAGTCCATTTAGCTTAGGAACCTTCCTAAAGGAGTGAAATGACCCGGAAGTCCCTCAGTGGCAGCCATGATAAGTGCCGTTCGAATACTCTAGAATGATGAGAATGATAGGAAAGGAGGTTTCAAACTTCCTTTATAACCTCCTTTAGCTTAGGAACCACTGGACTTCCCTAACCGGCAGGAGAAGCGAAAATGCTGCCCCACAATGCCTTGCAGCCGCAGCATTTGCCGTCACTCAACAGTCGGCCGTTCACGGAAAAAAACGATTATGACGGAGAAATGATATCATGAATGTTACGGTGCTTATTAAGCTTTTTAAAACATAGGTGGTAAGTTGCCAAAGTGCTTTGTTTTGAACGTTCATCAGTATTATAATCAAAGAGAGAAATATGAACCTTAGTTTTTACTGAAATGATCAAATAAAGTCAACATTTCAGTCTTCACTGAGCTGTGTGGGGTTTGTTCAACTTTTAAAAGATGTTTGAATGGTGATATACACAGTGATAGATGTTAAGGACTAACGTTTATAATAAATACATCTGTATTGATTTTAAGATCTTTAGTTCATACAATCATACGTATTGGGATCATTTGTATTAATGTGGACCGGAGGGAGAGGGTGACGAGCAGTTTCACTTTCCTTTTTTATTTCAATTCCAGCTTTGGTCCTGAAGAATATGTTTCTCTGTTGTCCACGTTCATAAAGCAAAGCAGCAGCATCAGAGCACGGAGCAGAGTCTCTAGATGAGTTTACAGTAGTCCCTCGTTCTTATTAAACATCCATGTTGTCGTCCGCTGTATAGAAAATTGTGGTTTCCATAGTTTCCCCACAGCAGCAGACGCACACAATGACGTCCGCTGGCGCATCATAAACACGTCGGATAGTGAAAGTGCATTCGGATTCTCTAAAGTACCGCAGTCTCTTCTCCTAAGTCCTTTTAAATTCTCCTATCCACTATCCCTTAACCCCGTGACGTTTCACTCAGAGGTCAAGGAATAGACGATAGGGTTAGAACTTAGGAGCTGATTTTTAAACTATCCGACTGCAGCCCAGGTATTTAAGTGCTCTGTCTCAAGCCCACCTGAACTAATGAAGCCCTTGATTAGTTGCACCAGGTGTGCTTGAGACAGGGGGCAGAATCATCTTGAGACTGGAGTAGTCAACAAAAACCTTGGAATATTAGTTTCATTGAACTACTTTCATTGAAACAGTTCTTGTGTGATTTGTTTATTGCAAACAGCTGAGAAATGTATATTTTGCCAATAAACCTAATGTGCAATGGGGTTGAATCATTTTGATTGCAACACTATAAATGTGGACCTGCAGCGCCCTCTGCTGGAGGGCAATCCGGGGCTGAGAGAAACCGGCTGTGTTTTATTCTCACTGACTAATGCATGATAACTTGAGACAAAAGTGACTCATGCCCCGGCGACACGAGGACGAAAACGGTCGTTTGCGTTACTGTTTAGTGTCATGTAGACCGTTCGGCCACACGAGGACGACTGAATACGGCACTAAAACGACTGCGGAAACGATAACGGGTCCCAAGGTGGATAGAAATGCATACGCAACGCTCTGGGGGGTCCAACGGCTCCGTGTGTACGCCCTATCCGAACATTTTCTGATAATGATGAGGCAATAGCCCCACCTCTCCCCACCTCTGCTGCTCACCCAAAGTAAACTGCACCCTGAATTCAGATTATTTATCTTTCTCTCGATGTGGACCTAATGAATGAGTGAAGTCTAATCTGACAGGATGGAGACACGCAGCTCTGCTCACCTGCAGCTCCTCCCGCTGCAGCAAAACACACACTTCAAGTCAGATCATCACCCTTAGCTATTTTAATTACCTCTCAAACTCCCTAAACTAGTTATAAATATGTTTATTTTTACTGTCGGCCGGGTCACTCGTTACTGGATCAGCTGCTGCATGAGACAGACACTGACGCTGTCCGAAAAAAGGCAGGAAAAAGAGAGGCTCCGTGTATTTTATTATTATATTATATAGAGTCATAACAAAGAAGACCTTTGACCGGCACTTTTATCATTTTGTCCGGAAGATTTAAACTTTAATACACGTTGACTGGCGAAAAACTCTGCCCGGTTCCCTCGGCCCCCACCGCGGAGAATAAACAGAAGGGAAACCATGACAACCATGCTTCTTCGCTGCTTTTGTGGAGGAAGTTACAGCGCCACGTACAGGCTCGGCATATGTACTGCAGCTTCTCCAGCGGTTGGAGCTAAACGGAGCGGTCTCGTGCGGACAGACAGTCCGGATAACTATTGCGTGTGGACGGAAGCTTGTTTGTGATTGCGTTTGCGTTAATCCTATGCGTTTAGCAGTTTTCGTCCTCGTGTGGCCGGGGCATCAGCATCCTCTCATCATCCAATACGACTGTTTCCATCACCCGCTTGATTTATTCCACTCTATTTTGAACAGCAAAGAGAGAGCCAGAACAAATGTAATTGCACAAGAGTATAATTGACCTTCAGTAAATAATTGACCTTGTGTGTGAACAGACAATATTGAGAAGATGTGGAATAATGTCTTTCTTTTTTTTAAAGAATAACTGAAGTTCATATATTGGAACATATTAAAATCTTTCTTGTGTTCTGTAAATACTAAGATGATCTAAAATGTCAATGTGCATGACATTTCAATACAACTCGTGATCCCAGGATGGAACATTTGAAATGTGCTTACTTTGATCAGTATTAAACAGTATGTGTTTTGTGGATGTTGTTGTAGATAAAGCAATGAGGTCTTTTGTAGTAGTCTTTGAAAATGATTACATCTGGCTTGTTTTTGTTTGTGGTGTCTTGGAAGTCCATGCCGACAAAGCTGCATGCCTGCAGCATGACACAATTATAAAACCCAAATCCTTCATTTGTTTACAAAATGATATGATCAATACTCTGCTGATCCTCTGCTGTGTGTGTGTGTGTGTGTGTGTGTGTGTGTGTGTGTGTGTGTGTGTGTGTGTGTGTGTGTGTGTGTGTGTGTGTGTGTGTGTGTGTGTGTGTGTGTGTGTGTGTGTGTGTGTGTGTGTGTGTGTGTGTGTGTGTGTGTGTGTGTGTGTGTGTGTGTGTGTGTGTGTGTGTGTGTGTGTGTGTGTGTGTGTGTCTGGTTAAGCCCATCAGTGCAGTTTATAGTATTAAACCATTCGTTTTTTTTTACATCTTCTGTCATATTAAAACGTAGCCTACAGCAAGTCCAACTTCAATGTTTCTTAGCATGACAAGAATAGACATGGCAGAAGGGTTATCAAAGAAAACTGCCAGTGGTTCTCAAACCTTTTCTGTCATTCCCCACTTTGAACAGGTGGGCCTTTTCAAGCCCCACCTGTTCCTCATCGTTCCAATAAAATGGTAGGCCAAGGTTAAAATGGTCAAATGTATCGTTCTATAACAGGGGTCTCCAACCTTTTTTAGGATGAGAGCTACTCTCAAAAAATAAAACAAGTTGTGAGCTACTTTTACTGCAGTTTGGGTATGTGGGACCCGTTTTCAGTGTTTACTAAAAGAAAATGTATTCAATTTAATTATTTTAACCTGCTTTATTTCGGGATGGACCTAACATCCTCTAGGGGGGTCCAGGGGCATGCAGCCCCGGGAAGATTTTCTTTTTAATGTTGAAGTGAAATGCATCAATCTGGTGCACTTTGAGAACAACATGAATTTATGGATACAGCTCTCAACACTCTATGAAAGGGAGCTGTATACTTTTCAATAATCCAAACATCTTTAGAATATGATCACAACCAATAACAAATCATTTAAACTAGTTTATTCTTATCGTATGTTACCTAGTTAGCATTCTTTCTTTTTATTTATGCATATTTTACTAATCACTCCCCTTTTAAACTGTTTTATTATTTGTACTGTAGTAAAAATGTAGTAATAATTTAAATCATTCCAATGTGTCCTATAGTACACATTGGAATGATTTCTTACTATATTTTTTTTACGACTAAACTATATTAAATAGATAAAGGTGTGCTCTCTCTCTCGCTCTCTCTGTCTCGCTCGCTCACAGAGGCTGTGTGCTCCTCCGTGGCGATGACGGCTTGCGTTAAAAAATAATAATAAACATAGGCCTATTTGTAAAGTGGGGGGACACAAACGGGATTTCGAAAAGTGTCACGGTTAAACTCCTTATGAAGTGGTGAGACAGCTGCAACAGTCCACGACCGCCCGCGAGGACCGAGGTTCGATTCCGGCCTGAGGTCCAAAAAATTTATTAAAAATAAATAAATAATAATCTCCCGTTCATCGCGTCCATTCGCGACCCACCTATCACATATCGCCACACTTTGAGAAACGCTGCAGTAGGGCAACATTTTGGATAGAAAGCCAATTAGAGAGGTGTGACAAAAACAGGGCAAATAAAACAATTCCACGGCTCTCAGGATACACATTAAACCTGAGCAGTTTTACAGCAGCTTAACCCTAATCATGCATCACCTACTGAGGAGAGTGTGAGCCAGCTGTTTGAACACACTCGCATCCTCTCATGCACCGGCTGTTACTGTGTCAGACACTGTGTGGAGGGAAACATACCGTAATGTAATCTTCACGTTTGTCCTTGTCCATAGCAAGAGTCTGAGCCAGAGCCTTGAACTCCACATGGTTCTTCCTCATGAGGAACATCTCATGTTGGCTCTGTGCAAGATACAGGACACAACACATGGTAAACAAATGCTTTTCATATAAATGTTAGTTAGGCACAGAGCAGCAAGACTTAACTGGACAATGATATAAAATACATGCTTTTATGATTATTTTAATTAATTAAATGAAACATTTATTAATGAGACATAATAAATAATAGCTGATTAATAACAATATACAGACAGTTACTAAATGTTGCCCTCCAATATTTAGGTGAAATAACACTCTCTCGCCTCATAAATCTAAAATGGCTAATGCTCGTGTTGCTCTACTCCAGGCATGGGCAAACTAAGGCCCGTGGGCCATATACGGACCGTTGGGCTTTTGAATCCGGCCCGCCGAATATTGGTACAAAATTGTCCAAATTATAGTAAAGACCGCATTCATTTTGCCTTTTTCCTGGAATACCCGGCATTTGAGTACTTGAAATGCACTTCATATTTGATTTCAAATCCCGAAGTGCTACAAGTAGTGAGCATGAACAGTATAAATAAACATTACACAACACGGTAGAATTAATAAAAAGCAATACAGTGTGTGTGTGTGTGTGTGTGTGTGTGTGTGTGTGTGTGTGTGTGGCGCGAGCGCATCTTGTGAGAGAGATAGAAAGAGAGAGAGATACAGGGGTTGTTGTTAGCATTTGGTGCTAGCTCGGAGTTAACGGAGATTAGTAGCTGTTTCAACAATAAGGAGAGGGAGAGCTCTTTCCTGTCGGACTTTGAGAGAGAGAGGAGAGAGAGAGACTGAGAAAGTTACAGGGGTTGTTGTTAGCATCTGGTGCTAGCTCGGAGCCAACGGAGATTAGAAGCTGTTTCAACAATAAGGAGAGGGAGAGCTCTCTCCTGTCGGACTGAGAAAGGTAACGTCAGCTCAGGGAGTCTAAGTTATCTCAGTGGGTCTCAAATGGTTTGGCCATCTATGTAATATTAGTTGTATATAAAATAAGTTAATACATCATTCCAATGTGTACTATAGGTCAGTACAAAATAAAAAACACAGTTTGAAAGGGGAGTGATTAGTCAAATATGCATAAATAAAAAGAAAGAATGCAGACTAGGTAAGATAAAGATAGGAGAGAGGAGTTGATCAAATATGTGTTATTAGTTGTGAGCATATTCCAATTTATTATTGAAATATATACAGTTCTGTTTCATATTAGTGTTGAGAGCTGTATCCATACATCTCTTAATGTTTCCCTCAAAGTGCACCAGATTGATTCTTTAACTTCAATGTAAAGAAAACAATCTTCCCGGGGTGCATGCCCCCGGACCCCCCTAGAGGATGTGAGGTAATCACAAATAAAACAGGTTCACATGGATAGGACTAGTGCTGCGTACCTGGACTCACATTCAGGTTCAGGTCCGGACTCAAGTCCAGAGGTTCAGGTTCAGGTCAGGACCTGAACCCATGGCTTGTGTCAAGTTGTGTGAGTAACTAAAGTGAACTTATTGTGAGCTAATTATCAATTGAAAATTAACTCATAATCAACTCAAATTCAAACTCATCAGGTTTATTGTGCTCCCTTCCAACTTGTGTCTACATTTCTCTACAAAGTACAAATGTAAAAAAAACACTTTTTGCCACTTAGTCTACAAATGACTTATGACAGCAACTACAGTGAACTACTACAAAGTTCAAACATTTATTTCATTTACCAAACTAAAGTAACCAAACAGTCCCTGAGCTGACTGAGCCTAAATTCCTAAAACGTTGCTGAAAGGTAGAGTAGAGTAGACTATACGCATTACACTGTTACACACCTACTATACAGTATATAGGCTACACTGTAGTGACTGTACAGGCAGAGTGTACTATACTGTCTGTACACCATGTATTTTCTACAACTCTACATGTGTACATTATACAGTACATACTACATACATAGTGATGTACATACATACTGTTAGAAATTAAAATCAATGTTTGATATGGCGTAATTTTGAATTAAATACACTATTTAATTTAAATCAGTTTTATTCTGAAAAAACCGGAAGTTCACACTATTAACTTAATACTTTTATTCTGACAATTCTTCACTTCCGGTTATCATTAGCATGTGGCGAAATGCTACCTTTTCAAACCGTGAATCGAAGGTGAAATGACATGTGATGTTGTACACTGAGCACACTGGGATTAGCACTCATTTATTGACACTGAATAACGTTTATCAGGGAATGTTTAAATAACCACAGACACCAGAATATACGTAAGTGCTAGTTTTTTGCGAGTCCAAGTACCGGTTCCCGACGTTCTGGTTTTAACCGGACTTGAACCGAAACTTTTTACAAGTCCAGTACCGGTTCGGCGTACCGGTACGCAGCACTAGATAGGACACTAGATAAGTGTGCACACTCATTATATACACTACACATTCTTGGATTAGTTAACACTATAGTCCCTAATATATTTGTAGAAAGGCAGGAAATGGAATTAAATTGAGAAAATGTTTCATTGCGGAGGACCCCCTGTGTTGTGTCCCCCCCACTTCTCAAACCAAAGTTACACCCTTGCCCAGAGCAGATGACACTTACACACTGATCCTGGTACTGAGGGAGTTTACTTGGAAAGAATTTGCAGATCTTACACACAGTCTCAACCATTCCTCGCCTCTCTGTGAGCATCCACATGATGAGCTGGAAGAAGACACATTACAAGAGATGGAGATTAGCATAAAACACTGGAGATGGATTTCCCCTGCATGTTGAATGATGCGATTCGTCTCCTACCAGGGTCTTGAGGCCGAACATGACCTTCATGTGTTTGATGGGCACCACCAGGCTGGGCAGAAGTCTGTGTGTGTCTTCCAGAAAGTTCAGCGCTCTCTCAAAGTGCTGCGTGTCTCTGCTCTTCACGATGGAATAAACCTGAGCAGAGGAAACACGCAGCCTCCACGGGTCCTCCACGCTCAGAGGCTGAGAGCCCACGTCCGGCCAAGAGGAGGGGTCCACAACTGTGAGGAACATCAGATTCAGAAACAGGTTTGTGACCAGGTAGGTTGACACGTACGAGGAATTTGACTTGGTGTCGTGGTGCGTACATAAAAGTTAAACAAAAATTAAAAACACAGATAGGGAACTATTTTAAGGTAAAACTATAATAACATTACAAAATAATAAAACTATAGCAGTATTTACATTGAAATAGAATGGAATAAAATATGAACATGAAGAACATCCCGATTTTACTGCTTTGGCAACTCAGTCAGGTATTTGGTTTGCAGGGACTGGGCTAACCTGAGCTTCTAAGGAATGAGTACTCAAAACACAGTCTGAAGAGTCGTGCATGTCAGGATATTACTGAAATAAATATAATATGGTATTTTTATGTAGAATGGCCTTTTACAGATTGTTTTATAATAAAATAAAAGCACTTGCTATATTAATGCACCAGTCATAATAATTAAATAGATCTTTCCTTGTTATAAACTGTTGGCTAGTTTAATTTATAGCAATTAATCATAGTTCATAAAGAGACCATATCATTGGTATGTACAGTATTGATGTGAGCAGTGAAGTAATGACACACACACACACACACACACACACACACACACACACACACACACACACACACACACACACACACACACACACACACACACACACACACACACACACACACACACACACACACATCACTGAATGCATCATTAATCTTTTGATAAATCAACAAAACACATACTACATCTACTACAAACAATCATCACCCTATCTGAACGTCTTTGTTTGATTTGCATCTACATTTATGTTACATATACGAACGAGTCAAAGCGTTGAGGTAACAGGAGAACTGGTCAAACTAACCTTGCTGTATGTCCATCATCCTGTGAGCCCAGACAAACTCTATGATCCACAGCGGTCCTCTGGGGCAGGTCAGTGAACATGGACCTCTTCCTTCCATCAGTGAACATGGACCTCTTCCTCCCTCCCTTCAGTGATCATGGACCTCTTCCTTCCATCGGAGGCTCAGCGACAGAGCGGCCGACTGCTCCTCTTTAACCCCTTCATGAATGGGCTGCTCCCGCCCCCCGAGCTGGACCTCAGGACATGTAGCGGCAAGTTTACGATGTGAAGTAATGGATGTATAATAAGAGTGTGAAGGTGTGAACGTCCCGGTTCTGGGACTGTTTGCAGATCGTTCCGTTTTTGAAAACATTACAAATTACTTCCTTGTCAAACTCACTGGCAGTCAAAATAAAGGTTCGTAAATAAACAGTTCTATACGATAAGGTTGTGATACAACATGTATACTTTTATTTTGAAGTTTGCTGTTCTGTTGCTGACCCGGAAGTAGTTAAACCGCGCTGTGAACATCTCTTTCTCTGCTTTCATCTTCAGCTCTGAATATGTGCTGCTTTTTAGTCAGTATGGAAGCCTAACACTTTATAAGGTAACGAATATGCAAGTATTCTAATGTGCAACTAATGTGTAACTAATGTGCTCGGCTTGTATAATGAGTAGTGTGTCGCAAATACAGTAACTAACTAATATGTTAGCTTGTGTCTGGTTGTAGCGGTCAAAGGGGCGCGCATGATTCAATGCACCTGCGTACACCTTCGGCGGTGTTTGATGTGCTGCGAAACTGAAGCGTTATCTGTAGAACGGAATACACGTCAATCAACACACCACAGACAGTGCTAAACCTTTGTGCTAAACCCCGTTGGTAGTAGACAGTGTGGCACTCCATTGTGTTTGTGTTTTATCTAAAAAGTCCTATACCATCTGTCAAATTTGAAATATGTTATATCTATATATTTTCACAACTTTGAGTAATTGCATCTATAATGAAAGTACAAAACGTGTAGGTGAAACCTCCATGAAACTACACCCTGGTTGAGGTTCGTCATACTGACAAACGTATGCTCTGGACCTTTTTCAGGGTTTGTGCAAACCCTTTTGTTCTGAGTAAATGAAAGGATAATGCTACAGTACAGGATGCAATAACATTTAGCACATTAGTGTAATTGCAACTGTCAACTGTTTGGAAATGTCCTTCTCCTGTTTCAACAACACACTGACTTTGTCCACACCCCAGGCCATGGAGACATGCCTTTCTAAGATTGTCATGAGATCATTCCGGAGGTATCACCCCCGCCCGCCCATCCTGCTGTGAGGCTGTTCTCACGGCAGATCAAGGCTTATGTTTAGGAATAATGGGTTCTACATTCACTTATAGCTGTTCTATTTGTCTGCCCATATACTTAGGTATATTTGGTCCTGAATATAAACTCCTCTTGTCATCAAAACTCATAGATCTCATAAATGTCTTAATGACTCAACCAAATGATTAGTTGTTGTTTTATTTGTCCTGCAGCGCTGTGATACCCTCCCCCCTTCATGTGAAACTTCATCCCAGCTGCAGCCTCTCCATGAACACCACACCATGTGTGTGTCTGCTCCAACTGTCCAGGAGGGTGTTCAGGCTGTGTGCGTCCAAAGCCTCCCGCTGCAGTTCCGGGGCCCCGAGGTTAACAACAATGACTTCCTCTTGGCCCCCACATATGTCCCCCCCCTCTCACGTCTCCTGCAGCCGCTCTCACTCCAGCAGCATCAAGGTGCGCCCCTATCTCCAGTACATGAAGCGCAAGATCATAGCCCCCCCTTGTCCTCCATACAGCCACGTGTGCCAGGTGGGGGACCCGGTGCTGCGTTCACATGCAGCGGCTGTGGACCCTGCAGCTGTACCCGGCGCTGAGGTCCAGCAGGTCATCAGGACTCTGGTGAAGGTGATGCGGAGACTGGAGTGTGTGGGGCTGAGCGCGCCTCAGATCGGTGTGCCCCTCCGCATCCTGGCCCTGGAGTACCCCGAGCAGATGTTGAAGGACAGTTCCCCCTCATCTAGGGAGGCCCGGGGTATCTCCGTCCAGCCGCTGAGGGTCTTTGTCAATCCCACGCTGAGGGTCCTGGATGGACGCACGGCGCTCTTTCAGGAGGCCTGTGAGAGCCTCTCAGGCTTCTCTGCCACCGTGCCACGCTACCTGTCTGTGGAAGTCTCCGGTATGCATGTTTCACTGATCTGTGAAGTTAGATACTGTAGATCCGGGGGGTCCAAACTTTTTTCACTGAGGGCCACTTACAGAAAATTAAACGAAGGGCTGGGCCCCTCACTAAAGGTGAGGTATAATGCCTCGTAAGTTAAGTCATGAGTTAGCAAAATCAATCAAATATAGCTCAATACTTGATAATTGAATATATGAAAAAAATATGTATTGAACACGTCACCAGTTTTCTCAGTACATATTTCTAAAGGTGCTATTGACATGAAATGTTCACCAGATGTTGATAACAACCCATGCAATCCACACATACAAAGACATCAAAACAAATACGTTCATTTTAAGTTAGGTGTAATCAAATGGATTGACACATACTGAAATATATGTAATCCTTTGTTGTGATGGCAGCTTCAAGACGCCTCCTGTATGGAGAAACCCGTCTCACGCATTGCTCAGGTGGGATTCTGGCCCATTCTCTCACACAAACAGACTTCAAATGAAGGTTGTGTGGGCCTCTTCTATGAACTCCACTCTTTAGTTGTTTCCATAGATGTTCTATTGGATTCCAGGCAGGTGATTGGCTGGGCCGTTCTATCAGCTTTACTTTCTTTCTCTGAAACCAAATGAGATGGCTGTGTGTTTGAGATCATCATCTTGCTGAAATGTCCACCCTCGCTCGTCTTCATCCTCCTGGTCGATCGGAGCAGCTTTTTATCAAGAATCTGTTGGTACATTTTTCCATTCTCCGCCATATGCTGAAAAACAGCCCCCCACCGTGATGTTCCCACCTCCACACTTCTCCGTTGGTACGGTGCTTTTGGGGTGATGTGCAGTGCCAGTTGACCTCCAAACATGGTGTGTGTTATGGCCTCATCTGGCCAGACTGTATTTCAGAGGCTCGTCTAAATGTTGACTTTAAACGAGCTTCAACATTCTTTCTCTTCATTAGGGATGCTCCGATCGCCGGAATCAGTATCGGCCGATACCGATCGAGTGGGCGGGGCCTAAATGGAAGATTTAAACATCACTTTCAATCTTCCATTTAAAGTGATGTTTAAACTCAGTTAATGCTCATTCACTGGAGCTTCCACAAACAACAATCAACTAATTATTACATTCAAATGATGTACATTATTCAATTTTACATTCACTTTGGAGAATAACACGGGAGAGATGAGCGCTCTCTTTTCCTCTCCCTTTCTCTCTCCCTCCTCTCTCCCCTCTCTCCCTCTCCTGACAGCCTGTCAGTATCTCATGCAGCTCACTGATCTAGTAATGAGTGACCCGACAATGAAGAATACATATATTTATAATAACTAGTTTAGCTTGTTACAGAGGTAGATAAAATAGCTAAGTGTGTTAGGTCTAACTCTTACGGTACGTCCACACAGCAGCTTTTGAAAAATCTTGAAAATCTTGGAGCTGGGCGTATCTGAAAGCTTGGGGATTTTTCGCGACCAACAACCAATCACATGAATCTCCCGCCCCCGACATACAAAGCAAAAAAAAACGGGGATTTTATGCGAGCAATATATTTAAGCAATAGCTCACGACAGGCCGTGGTGTATGCTCATTATATCACAGCTAAGGGGCGTGGTTCGGCCCGACGCTGGCTTTCCATGCCTTCTTGCACCTCCCTTTCTTCGTGTGTTCAATACTTTGTCCCTGTGTCATTCCATTTTATTACACGTAACTCAATTTATAGACATCTATGGTTTTATTTATTTGCATGGGTTGTTACCGACACCTGGGGAAAATGTCATTTCATTTAATTTCAAACCTTTATTTATCCAGATTGGTCATGTCAATAGCACTTCAGAAATATATTCACTGAGAAAAATGGTGACGTGTTCAATACTTATATATGATAGTTTATTAATTATTGTTGTGTAAAGTAGTTAAACGTAACACCATTTTTTTTTTTTTATATATATATAATCTTCCTAAAATAAAAAAGTATTAGCATCAATATATACTTAAAGTCCCAAAAGTAAACATTTTGTATAATTGACAGCTATTAATAATCTAAATCTGCAATGCAACTAGTGACACATTGTTTAAAATGAGTTTAGTGGAGATATACAGATAAATAAAGTGTTAATGCGGATGTTGAACTTCACTGCATTACTTTTAATTTGGGTACTGTAACATCAGATATGCTAATACTTTCTTCCCCTCCCCCTGCAGGTCTGGATGAGAGAGGGGGGGCGGTGAGGTGGCAGGCCAGCGGCTGGCCGGCTCGGATCCTCCAGCACGAGATGGACCACCTGGAGGGGGTCCTCTACATCGACCGCATGGACAGCAAGACCTTCATGAACATCCACTGGCAGCAACACAACGAGTAGAAGATCCTCAGGACACAAACACTGTGGAGCTGTAGACGTGCAGTGATTCGATCTGATTCTCCATCATCTGTGTTGCTGTGTCTTCGCCATCTTTTATGTGAACAATGTCCTGACATACAGAATGTGGTACAACTTGGATTCTGTTCTGATTGGATTAAGAGCTCAAAGTCAATATCAATGACCTTAACCACTGTTTGTGTTGCTCGAAGCTGCCGGACAGAAACAGCAATGATCGTGCAGATTATCGCTTTAGGAAGAGAGTCATGTTGTGTGGACCTCAGGTCCTTTTGATGAATAAAGAGGCCAATATATTCGGAATAAAATGAGTGAATGTCGGCTCACATTGCAATGAATAAATAACACAATTGGCAAAAAACGCATACAAAAAGAACAAAGGATATAAACCTTTTTTCTCTGACTTCCTTTTGTCTAACTCTAATAAAAGTAGTTCTACTGGTTTTACATGAGAATAGAAACTGGATGAATCCACATGAACTTTATCAGGTCAGAAAGGGACTGGGGACATGTCCTGGACATGAGCCGGAACAAGAAGTGCTTCTAATAGCTGAAGTGGCTTTTCAAAGATTACTCTTGATGCGTAGACATTTAAAGAATAGAAGTGTCATTGCGAGTCGGGGGGACATTTCTAAATGATATTGCAAGTGTCGGTAAAAGGAGTGTGAAACATCACGCGTATTTGTGAAATGGTTCTGTAGTGGCCTTCACTTCTACATTGCCCCCCTCACATTTCTCAAACAACCATGTCAGAAAATCCTGTGGTTGTGGAAAGGAGGGCAATCGGTTTCAGGAGGATCAAATGATTGGCCTGCATCAAGCAAAGAAAACAACTAAGGAGATTGCTGAAACTACTCAAATCAATCCATCCATCTGGTCCACCATGCCTAGTGCCTATTGTACAATCCTATGGGGGCAGTAATATGGTCTGGGGCAGCTGCAGTTGGCCAGGTCTAGGTTCAGCTACGTTATGTTCCCAAAGAATGAGGTCAGCTGACTACCTGAATATAGAGTGGCGAAGTCACGCCCATCTACTTCCGGTCCATGGGACCTTATTTCGGAAAAATTATGTATTGAAGTCAATGGAGAGAGAAAACTTATCTTTCGATCCCGTTTGAATTGTGCCATGAATTACACATATGATGTTTGTCAATCTTAAAAAGTCATTTCCATGTAAAAAAAGTCACAGTTTGTCGTAAAACTGTTGAAATATAAGACTATGAAAAATACGCAACTAGAAAGACTACAAATCCCAGAATCGCGTAAGTGATGTCACAATTGTTTTGCTCCACTAAGAGATAGCTAAGATCGGCACCATATAGATATAATCTATCTATATGGCGCTGGATAAGATAAGATAACTTTAACAAGATGCCTGTGTGCTTAGTACCAGGTTGTTATCATACCAGCAATGGGTCTTGCTCGTTCTTTCGCTTCCCGTCTGATGAAAGGACCAGGAGTGGCTGGATCAAGTTAGCTACCTAGCTAGTAGCTAGCACGTTAGTTAGCATTACAGCCTTGTCATTTTTATTAGCCGTAACATTAAGTAACCCAAAATGTTAAACTGTAACGGTACGTCCACACAGCAGCTTTAAACAAATCTTCCAACGCTTCTCTGCCCATTAACTTTAAATGGGGATGATGTCACTTTGCCTCGCTTTTCGCTGAACTGCATTGTGGGGGAGCGAAGCGAAGATTTCCAGGATTTTCAGGATTCAAAAGTAGAGCAATGTTCAACTTTTGAAGCTGAGCTGGAAGCGTCAGCCAATCAAACACGTTTATGCAAATCTGACAGTAGAAGCGCTAGCCAATCAAACCACGTGTATGCTGGGAGAGCCAGACCGCAGTTCATTTCCTCATATTCCAAACGCGAAATTACGGTAGCAAATCACCCGGTTCTTTACGACCAGACTATTTTCCTGGGATACAAACCGGAGGAACCAGGCATGGAGGGAGGTGGCAGAGACAGTGGGTGAAACTGGTAGGTTTTCGCCTGTTTGGGGAGTTTATATATATATTGCTCGCATAAAATCCCCGGGGTTTTTTGCTTTTTATGTCGGGGGCGGGAGATTCATGTGATTAGTTGTTGGTCGCGTTGCTCGCAAAAAATCCCCAAGCTTTCAGACATGCCCAGCTCCAAGATTTTCAAGATTTTTTCAAAGCTGCTGTGTGGACGTACCGTAAGAGTAGCAGTCATATTTCATGAACCCTTAGAAGAGTACTGTCACCGGTGTGATCATTCTATAACAGGGTTGCCAACTTTGGGTACCTGGCTGGAGTGACATTTTGATATCATGGGTTTGATTACACATATGCGCACAAAATGACTGCTATCGTGTCAGCAGCGGGACCATAGCATATTTAAAGGATATATATACAATATATACAAATACACAATATTGGACACAGACTATACAGGGCACAAAGTTTCATTCACTAATGAAAGTCAAACACATGTTTGTTTCCACTATTTTATTGTGTGCCTGATAAGCAATTAATTGACTTATCGTACGATAAATAAAAATGTACTCGATAAATTGCAATTTACATGAGGATGTGACTAGCAGTTTGAAATGATGTACTTGAATTATTATTATATATTATCATTATGTCAGGGGTCTAAAATGGTCATACAACGGTGCCGACAATATTATCGTTTATCGCAATAATTTCCGGGAAAATGTATCCAACAAAATTAATTATCGTGAGAGGCCTATACATGAAACACACACACACAAACAAATCTACAGACTTACTCCAAACTGCCAAACATATTAATTAACACACTCTATTTTGGCCGAGTAGAACAATAAGCAGCAGACTTTTACTTTTTCATCATTTCTACTGGATCTTAGATCTGCGCTTGCGCAATACGGGTCGGCAGTTGCGAGAGAGTATTTGTGTTGGGTAATCTATGGTACACAACCCTTGACAGTGAAACGCCACGCGTGAAGTTTAGATTATTTCCCTGTCTCAATCCAAATTGAACTGTATGAAATAAAAAGGCACATTTGTCTTGTAGTAAATAAAAAGGGCGACCTGGAGCCAATCCTGCAATTTCCCCACAGGTGAAAGAGTTGACATGCTGAAAGCCCAATCCCTGCAGGGGGTCTGGGGGGATTGTCCCCCACGTGATTTTCTGAAATACTAACATAAAATACACATTCTGGTACTCTCTTGAGAAGAAAAATAAATAAATCTATTACTCCACGACATATTTTAAAAAATGAATGCCATTTTAGTTTTTTGTTACTTTGTTCTGAAAGCTGAACCTGCTGCTCCTCACAGAGAGAAGAGGGAAGAAGCTGTGTGAATTACTTTACATTGTGGATAGCCCCCATTGTTCTGTGTGTCAAAATGAAAGACAGCCCACACACCTGCTATCAATCATCAAACCGTGGGGTCTTATTTCATTACGTGTTAATTTATATCAACACGTAATGTTGTATCGACGTATAGAGATGTACTACAGCAAAAGTATTCTCCGTGGGGACTTCCTGCAACAACACACCACGCCGTTATCGTGATTCTGATTGGCCAGAAGACATATCAAAGTTGTTCTATTAAGAAGACGATCACTACGTGACAAAAGTTTTCAAAACCGTTTCTAGTCTTCGGTATTTCCAGACAAGTGGCTGCTGAAATCAATCTGCCGTCTGTACAATTTACTCCGCGCGAGTTAGCGGACTTTATTTTGCTTACTTTAAAGGTCCCATGTCATGCTTTTCCGGTTATTACCCGTCCCCTTGTGTGTTATGAAGGTTTTTATGCATGTAAACGGTGTGCAGAGTCAAACCCCTCAAAGTACACCCTGTAGCGAGTAGGCCTACAACTCTAACACAGAAAATACCTCCCCAAAACGCCTCGTTGGAGAACGTCATTGTCCATTTGATTCTTCCGGGTACGCATGATGTCTTCCGTACCCGGAACGAAATGGACCAATCCGTGGAGCCGTTACGTTACGTCCGCAGCTCTGCTGATCTCTCCTCCCTGGCTGCAGGCTGATAACAGACAGTTGCGATCGCGGCGAAATTCTCTCTGCAGACCCATTCTCACAGTGTTTATCAACCTTTTTCTTACTCAATATCAAGCCACACTTATTGTTTTTACTTCGACTGTGACTTTGTGTGTGCTCAGGGTGAGTTTGACTGTGTTTCGCTGTGTATCGCTAAACAAAGAAATCACAGCTCCACGGAGCTCAGCGCGATTGAAAACGTCCCGACTGGTCCCGACCAATCGGAGCACACTGGGCTCACAGGGAGGGGGGGGCAAGAGCTGCAACGAGCCGTTTAGTGGAGAGAGTAGGCTTGTTTGAGACAAGCAAGACCTGCGCAGACCTGCGCAGTTGCGATCAACGTCTTGCTTGTGCGTTGCATGATGGTTAGTCATTTTGTCCGACTTGCTCTGGAGTCTCGCCCACATGAGACTTTGAAATATCGCGGGACAAAGACGCCCGCAGCCTTGAGAGCGAGGCGAGGCGAGTTGGCGCAGTTGCTCTCCACGAGCTGCGGAAGCGAAATGCTTGATGGGAAACGGCTCGCTGGTATCTCGAGCTGAGCGCTCATTGGTGGTTTTTACCCCGTGCTGTGCTGATGAAACTCTCCAATTGGCTGGCAAAAGTTTGTTGTTGTTTTGTGTCAGTTTTACGTCGCCACATCCATTCCCATTTTTCATCATTGTTCCACAATGTTTATCATCATGAAATTAATATCTATATATTTTATACTATACTGCTTACCGTTGTCATACTTTATATATCTTAGCATATTCATACACACTGTTCATACTGCTCACAGGCTGATATCTAGTGTATTCATACCCCACTGTTTATTCATCATTCAATTCATTCTATATGTTATTCTGTAGATTGTGAACATTACTTTCCACTTCACTGCTTGTTGCACCTGGTTAGAAGCTAAACTGCATTTCGTTGTCTCAGTATCTGTAATATGTGCAATAACAATAAAGTTTATCTTTAAGTTAAACCAAATCATTAAAATAAAATCTATTGTAATGTAATGATTTGGTTTAACCTTATTTATTGAATACATCATTTAAATCAAATTACATCCATGTTGAACACATCATAAAGCTTAAAGTGGCAGCTAAAGAATTAACACAGCAGCAGGTCTGTTCAATTCATGCTCATTAAGCTTCATGTGTGCGGATCTGAAGAAGGGACTGATCATTTGTAGTCTGTCCACCTATCAGTTTTGCAAACATTAAGAGGGAGGAGCATTTCTAATTATGGAACTGGTGTGGTTCATCATCATGACTGAATTAACAAACCTATATTAAGCAATGTAGATCACCTTTGTCTACAGTGGGTAAAATGGAATTTCCGCCATTGCAAACCCAGCCAGTCAAGCCGACTCCGAGTCCGAGCTGTCCGACTTAAGACGAGCTTTTTGACACCTCCCCCGGCTGCGATCGGCTACTCTCGTCTACTTTCGAGGCGAGCCGCAATGTGTCAAGCCTAGTGAATACTGCTGAATACTTTACAGAGATGCTGTATGCGAAACCAATGTGAGTTTGGAAAATTGCACAGTATCTATTCTAGTAGACCTCAACAATGGAATTATGATCAGTGGAAATGGCCATGACATGGGACCTTTAACATTTTTTCATGGTGGGGCTAAGCCATTTCTTGGTATGGCTGTAGCCTACCCCAGCGCCGCCACTGGCAGCGGTGCAACTCTCCCGTCATCGATACATACAAGATGTTTGCGGAAAATTAATGCAACTCTGGACAGAAATTAATGTTGTAACATTGCAGAAGCTTATCGAAATGATGCCACGCCGACTGTGTGCTCAAAGCTAAAGGCGGCCCAACATAAGAAGGGCAGTGTACAAGCCTTTTAAAACTAAAATGTTCAGTGTATATCTTTATTTATCTATATATTGACTTGTGGTTAATCACGGTAAAATACAATTGTGTCCACACTCGGTACTTTACCAGAGGCATACATCACGAGGCAAAACTCAAAGTGATAAGCCAACCTAATAAGAATGTAATCATTAAGAACTGTCTCTTGTCAACGTCTTCCAAACAGGTTGCCTGTCTCTTAACAATCTGGCGGGAATTGTAGTCTTTTGTCGCTACTTTGGGGGCAGATAGCCAAATACTCAGCAGGACTAAAATAATAAGTTTTGGGTTGTTTTCAATGTAATAAAGAAAGGGCTTGATGAGTGTATGTAATGAGTCAATACAATTACTTGAGCCAGTACTTTTTCAGAGTTTTATTGGTACATAACTCCACTTTCACCAAAGTGAGTTCCTCTTGTATCATAAAAACATCACACACAGACAACTGGCTCATTGACCTTTTTTTGTGTCCTGTGCAGGAAGCATACATGTAAAAGCAGACATTCTTGTGCTTGACACTTAATTACATTAGGGGACCCAAGAGCACAAACTATATCACAACTTCATGTTTGACAATATACAACACTTCCAAAATGGGGATTATGGCACTTAGAGATTAACTGGATGATCGTGGGATGAGTCTCAGAGAGAAGACCATAACACAAAAACAGACACACTCAATACTACATACTACGGTTCTGTGTCAAGGCAACATTTTGATTTGAATTCTGTTTGCAGTATGCAGATTTAAGGCACTGTGATTTTGCTAATTGTGCCTGATAAGTGTAATACTTTTCAAATACAAATCACACAGAAGATGATTGGTCAAAGGTTTGGCCACAATCACAGGTTACAGGATTTCTGTACCAGCAATCGCTACAATACTCATTTCCACAATATCTGCAGAGAACCAGAGGCTTCCTGAAGCAGGTCCTGCCACAGGCGCACACGCCCAGGGGCCGCAGGTCGTGATCTCTCCGGCAATACTCGATCCCTTTGCAGGAACCAGAGTGAAAGACGCTGCAGCTGAGACACAGGAACTGGGGGTCCGGCTTGGCCATGTCGCAGCAGTCATGGTAGGTGATCCGATGAAGAGGTTGACTTATTGATTTATGCTCATCACGCAGAGCTAAGCAGGACATGGCTGCGTTGCTGCTGAGAGTTAGCGATGCGCTCATATCACTCACTCTGAGGCTCTGTCCCTGGGGAGACGAAGCTCTCAGTTCTTCCAGTCGGTGCTTCTTCCTGATGCAGAGCTCAAGCACGTTGCAGTCAATGTCGTGCAAGGCTTTGCATTCAGTGCAGACTTTAGGACAGAGCTGAGCCGATTGGAGGCAGAGGCAGCTGTGGTCGGCTTCAGCCTCGCTGTGACGGTAACCACTCATGTCTAGCTGCAGACTGCGGGACTGGGAGTCCACTCTGTCAAACCGGGGCTCTCTACAGGGACGTCGGCCCTGCCTCCCGCAGGCTGAGGAGCTCCTGGGAGGGTCCGCCTCCAGGGGGGAGGTCTTGCTCAGCTGGCAGTTGAGTGTAGAGATGCAGACCTGCTCTTTGGCAGAAAGAGAGGTGGCAGACAAGGACGCCACTCCGTTGCTGTGTGTTTTGACAGCGGGGGGGGGGGCACTGCTTTGAGTCACCCAGGTTAAAGAACGGGGACTCTCGTCGTCAATGAGAACCGCCTCCCTTCGCCCCCCTTTACCGTACTCATCCGTGTAGAGATCTATCTCCCCTTCTCCATCGAACGGCTGATTGACATCCAGGGTCTTCTTGGTGTTGTCCAGGGCAACCTGTTGGGATGCATGTCAAATTAATCCTCAATGTGAACATTGTTACTGTTTTCCAGGAATAGAACGAGATGATGGTTTAGCAAAGTATATTATCAGCACAGCTGACGCAAAAATGTAGTGTGAATGCTTAGCTCTGAAGCTAATATTACTACTACTAATGGGGGAATTAAACTAAGTTACAAATAATGTACTAAAGCATACTTTTTAAGTACTGGTAGTTTAATTATTTCCATATTATGGGACCCAAAGCACTTCAACTCAGAGGGAACAATTATACTTTCAACTCTACATTTATCTGACAGCTCCTGACCTGACCTGTTACTTGCAGATTTTGATAATCAAAACAATATATAATCAAAAAATAAATGTTGTATGTACAGATTACAGATTAAGCTAGCCTGCGGTAAATACAATAATTAAAATTAGCTTCACATTAAGCAGCTGCAATATTTAAGAGATGAAAACATCAATCCATCCATAACAATAATCCAAACTAATATTTAATAGTATGTGATGTGGCTTTTATTATTCATCATAACATAATTATTAATCAATTTAAAGATCACATTACTCAAATCTGTTTTTCAGCTCTTCGTTTAAACTACATGATGGCATTAAAGAGTTCTGTGGCAGCACGTGTCCATTAAAAGGAATATTTGACACGTTTCTACAGCACGACCTGAAAAACCTCAAATATGACCCATCTCTGGAAATTGGGGGAACTACTCCAACATAAATACAATGTCTGTCAGCGCAGCATGAGATTGGTTGAACAGTAAGAGAGGACAGATTCCATCTCCACCAGAGAGCTGAACGACTCCATTAGAAAATAAAGACCTCACCCCAAAAAAATATAGATTTTAGAGACAGCAGACATACCTGTAGGCTGCGTCCCCTCTGCCTCTCCCTCACCACCCCCAGCTCCCACTGGGCCTCGCCAGCGTGCCACCCCAGAGCCGCCAGCAGGAGGCGACACTCACAGCGGGCCAGGAAGAAGGCGCAGGACAGAGCCAGGAGGCGGTCCAGAGAGGCAGCGGAGACCCGGGCCAGGCGCAGCTGCTCCGCGCGGGGGCTGGGCTGGTACCCCAGCAGCCCGAACAGCTCCTCTATCTGAGGAAGGGACAGCACCGGCCTGATGTAGTGGGTGAACAGACCGGAATACATCTGGGACACGAGACAAGAAGAAAATGAGTTTATATTTTTGCACAACTGTTATTTGATTGATATACCCCTTGTGTTTATACAGTGGGGCAAACAAGTATTTAGTCTGCCACCAGTTGTGCAAGTTCTCCCACTTAGAAAGATGAGAGAGGCCTGTAATTTTCATCCTAGGTACACTTCAACTATGAGAGACAGAATGGGGGGAAAGAATCCAGGAAATCACATTGTAGGATTTTTAATGAATTAATTACTATTTTTCATCAGGGACTACAGATGAACAATAGCCTCTTGGCTAACTCTGGCACGTTTACAGAAATGTTCATTAATGTGCACTGTCCCTGTTAAATAAATGAATAAATACATTTTTTTTAAAAATTGGTAAATTCCTCGGTATAATAAGTATTTGGTCACCTACAAACAAACAAGATCACAGACCTGTAACTTCTTCTTAAGAGCCTCCTCTGTCCTCCACTTGTTAACTGTATTAATGGCACCTCCTTGAACTCGTTATCAGTATAAAAGACACCGGTCCACAACCTCAAACAGTCACACTCCAAACTCCACTATGGCCAAGACCAAAGAGCTGTCAAAGGACACCAGAAACTAAATGGTAGACCTGCACCAGGCTGGGAAGACTGAATCTGCAATATAGCAGCTTGGTGTGAAGAAATCAACTGTGGGAGCAATTATTAGAAAATGGAAGACATACAAGACCACTGATAATCTCCCTCGAGCTGGGTCTCCACGCAAGATCTCACCCCGTGGGGTCAAAATGATCACAAGACCGGTGAGCAAAGATCCCAGAACCACACGGGGGGACCGAGTCCATGACCTGCAGAGAGCTGGGACCAAAGTAACAAAGGTTACCATCAGTAACACACTACGCCGCCAGGGACTCAAACCCTGCAGTGCCAGACGTGTCCCCCTGCTTAAGCCAGTACATGTCCAGGCCAGGGTTTCCGCTAGGATTTTTTCTCGACGGTCAAATGTCCGGGCAGATTTTATTTTACCGGACAAATTTGAAACTTACCGGTCATATTTCAATAATAATAATAATAGTTGTGTAGCAGAGTTTCCGTTAGCAGGTAATTACCGGACTATGAGCAGATATGCTGATGTTTAAAACTCAGTTCACGGGGCTCATTTTGATATTGCTTCAGTTTATAATCGTAACAGATCGAAAAAAATTCAGATTAATTTTTCAATAAATGATTCCACAAACAACAAGATTATTACATTCAAACAAACTACTTGTAGTAGATAACGTACATTATTCAGAAGTTTACATCAACTTTGAATAATAACACGGGAGAAACGGAGCCTCTCTTTTCCCCTCTCCCTCCCTCTCTCTCCTGACAGCAGTCAGTTTCTCATGCAGCTCCTGCAGCCCGCTAAACAGAAGGCGGGGCTTCAGGTGATTCTGCAGAGCTGCGTGTCTCCATCAGACTCAGCAGCTGATCTGATCTCTCTCTCTCGTCCGGTTACACTTCACTCGCGTTTATGTCCATATTGATCAGATCCAGCTCTCCTGATCGGCCTTTATAGAGAGCACCGATCAAACTATTAAGAGTGAATATCGGCCCATAATGACCGGCGGCCGATCGATCGGAGCCTCCTTAATTATTACCAGACATTTTGACCGTCAGGTTTTGAATTTACCGTTTTTTTATAAATGTTACCAGCTAAAAACCGGTAATTAACGGCTAACGGAAACCCTGGTCCAGGCCCGTCTGAAGTTTGCTAGAGAGCATTTAGATGATCCAGAAGAGGATTGGGAGAATGTCATATGGTGTTTGGAGGAGAAAGAATGCTGAGTTGCATCCAAAGAACCCCATACCTACTGTGAAACATGGGGGTGGAAACATCATGCTTTGGGGCTGGTTTTCTGCAAAGGGACCAGGACGACTGATCCGTGTAAAGGAAAGAATGAATGGGGCCATGTATCGTGAGATTTTGAGTGACAACCTCCTTCCATCAGCAAGGGCATTCACCATGACAATGATCCCAAACACACCGCCCGGGCAACGAAGGAGTGGCTTCGTAACAAGCATTTCAAGGTCCTGGAGTGGCCTAGCCAGTCTCCAGATCTCAACCCCATAGAAAATCTTTGGAGGGAGTTGAAAGTCTGTGTTGCCCAGCGACAGCCCCAAAACATCACTGCTCTGGAGGAGATCTGCATGGAGGAATGGGCCAAAATACCAGCAACAGTGAACACTATGTGAAGACTTACAGAACACGTTTGACCTCTGTCATTGCCAACAAAGGGTATATAACAAAGTATTGAGATGAACTTTTGTTATTGACCAAATACTTATTTTCCACCATAATTTGCAAATAAATTCATTAAAAATCAGACAATGTGATTTCCTGGATTCTTTCCCCCCATCCTGTCTCATAGTTGAAGTATACCTAGGATGAAAATTACAGGCCTCATCTTTTTAAGTGGGAGAACAATTGGTGGCTGACTAAATACTTTTTTGCCCCACTGTATGTGATGTCTA
The DNA here is from genome assembly GCF_902827115.2 of Pseudochaenichthys georgianus. NCBI lineage: Eukaryota > Metazoa > Chordata > Actinopteri > Perciformes > Channichthyidae > Pseudochaenichthys > Pseudochaenichthys georgianus. The sequence continues at coordinate 44,412,612 of NC_047509.1, forward strand.
CATTTCTACTGCTGCAGTATATTGGTCTTTTAGAGAAGATTCTCATTTATTCAGAATATTTTATATTGTGTATTTTGTGATTCATGTATTTTCTACTATAGACATGGATATATTTGCTGTTTATGTTTTATTTTATTATGTTTAGAATTTATTCCATCTCTTAAATATTTTAATGCCTGAAATGCTGCTGTAACAAAGGATTCAATAAAGTATCTATCAATCTATCTTCATCTGGCATGCGAAAAGACGAGTGCCATTAAAGACGTTGAAAAGACATTGGGTCAGCGTTGAATAGAAGGGTGAAGTGATTTGTGTAGGCCATCCCAGATGTTAGCATCACAAAACCAATGGGACTTCTTTGGATTTTGGTATATTGCAACATATAAGATCTTTGGCAAACACACGTTTACTTACACATTTTGTTTAGCAGGATAATCTCCACAAATTAAAACCACTTTATGATATTTTAGGCGTAAATGACATTACATTTAGCTGACGCTTTTATCCAAAGCGACTTGCAATAAGTGTGTTCGACCAACAAAATACAAACTTGAAGAAAACAGAATCATATAAGTACATCAGGTTTCATAGAGCAAAAACATTTCAAGTGCTACTCAACTGGCTTTAGATAAGCCAGTCCTTTATTAGTATATAAGTGCTTTGTTAATACACTGAACAAAAATATAAATGCAACACTTTTGTTTTTGCTCCCATTTTTCATGAGATGAACTCAAAGATCTAAAACATTTTCTATTTACACAAAATAACCATTTCTCTCAAATATTGTTCACAAATCTGAAAGAATCTGTGATAGTGAGCACTTCTCCTTTGCCGAGATAATCCATCCCACCTCACAGGTGTGGCATATCAAGATGCTGATTAGACAGCATGATTATTGCACAAGTGTGCCTTAGGCTGGCCACAATAAAAGGCCACTCTGAAATGTTCACTTTTATCACACAGCACAATGCCACAGATGTCGCAAGTTTTGAGGGAGCGTGCAATTGGCATGCTGACAGCAGGAATGTCCACCAGAGCTGTTGCCCGTGAATTGAATGTTCATTTCTCTTCCATAAGCCGTCTCCAAAGGCGTTTCAGAGAATTTGGCAGTACATCCAACCGGCCTCACAACCGCAGACCACGTGTAACCACACCAGCCCAGGACCTCTACATCCAGCATGTTCACCTCCAAGATCGTCTGAGAGCAGCCACTCGGACAGCTGCTGCAACAATCGGTTTGCATAACCAAAGAATGTCTGCACAAACTGTCAGAAACCGTCTCAGGGAAGCTCATCTGCATGCTCGTCGTCCTCATTGGGGTCTCCACCTGACTCCGGTTCGTCGTCGTAACCGACTTGAGTGGGCAAATGCTCACATTCGATGGCGTCTGGCACGTCGGAGAGGTGTTCTCTTCACGGATGAATCCCGGTTTTCACTGTTCAGGGCAGATGGCAGACAGCGTGTGTGGCGTCGTGTGGGTGAGCGGTTTTCTGATGTCAATGTTGTGAATCGAGTGGCCCATGGTGGTGGTGGGGTTATGGTATGGGCAGGCGTATGTTATGGACGACGAACACAGGTGCATTTTATTGATGGCATTGTGAATGCACAGAGATGCCGTGAGGAGATCCTGAGGCCCATTGTTGTGCCATTCATCCACGACCATCACCTCATGTTGCAGCATGATAATGCACGGTCCCATGTTGCAAGGATCTGTACACAATTCCTGGAGGCTGAAAACATCCCAGTTCTTGCATGGCCAGCATACTCACCGGACATGTCACCATTGAGCATGTTTGGGATGCTCTGGATCGGCGTATACGACAGCGTGTTCCAGTTCCTGCCAATATCCAGCAGCTTGGCTCAGCCATTGAAGAGGAGTGGACCAACATTCCACAGGCCACAATCAACAACCTGATCAACTCTATGCCAAGGAGATGTGTTGCACTGCGTGAGGCAAATGGTGGTCACACCAGATACTGACTGGTTTTCGGACCCCCCCCAATAAAGCTAAACTGCACGTTTCAGAGTGGCCTTTTATTGTGGCCAGCCTAAGGCACACCTGTGCAATAATCATGCTGTCTAATCAGCATCTTGATATGCCACACCTGTGAGGTGGGATGGATTATCTCGGCAAAGGAGAAGTGCTCACTATCACAGATTGTTTCAGATTTGTGAACAATATTTGAGAGAAATGGTTATTTTGTGTATATAGAACATGTTTTAGATCTTTGAGTTCATCTCATGAAAAATGGGAGCAAAAACAAAAGTGTTGCATTTATATTTTTGTTCAGTGTATTTCTATCGCTCGAAGTGGAGTCGAAAGAGATGAGTTTTCAGTCTGCCCCGGAAGGTGTGTAAGCTTTCTGCTGTCCTGATGTCAATGGGGAGCTCATTCCACCATTTTGGAGCCAGGATAGCAAAGCCACGTGTTTTTGCTGATGGGAACTTGGGTCCCCCTCGCAGTGCGGGTGCAGAAGCATATGTAAATGACATAGTCAGAAGCAAAAAGCTAACATTAGCCTATAAAGGAACTACAGCATGGTCACATGACTTCAAAGCACGACTGCTAAAGCTAAAGGTGGCTAATGTTCAGCGTGATGGCTTATTGAGTCATTCTTTAGCAACCGTTGTTTTTAAGACATAAAAGACATTCACCACTAGGGTATTTACTGATGTATTTTATGTCACAGAAAAAAACGTCAATCTCTTCAGCTTGTGTTAATCAGACCTTATTTTCTAAAAAAAACACCTACAAATATCGGTTGAGTTCTCACACGAGGTGCTAAAATGCTTCCTCATTTCATGGCTTGAGGACTCATTCCTGCACCACTGTATACATAATCAGAGTTGGTGGGACATTTTAAGAAACAAATGCAGAAATTAACTACATGACTCCATTGTTTCCTCAGATCTAACCTTGACTACTTTGTACTCGGCCCTCCAGTGACCGAGGTACAGGTTCAGGGCCGCTTGCTCCAGGACCTCGAAGGCTTTGGACAGGCCCTTCAGCCCTGCTCTGGCTCTGAGTCGTGCCGCCCCGCCTGCTGGTGCTGCCGTGAGCGACTCCTCCATCACCCTCAGCGGGTCCACCCCCAGGCAGTGTGTCTCCTGAGCCTCTCCGTCCTTAAGCAGGGCCTCCACCTGCCTCCACAGGTCCTCATCTCCACAGGCCAGGCTGGAGCCTCGACCCACGATCTGCTGCTCCAAACTCTGATCATAGATGCTCACCAGGTCTTCGGCTCGCTGTCTGGAGAGGCTCATCTCGTTTATCAGCTGAGAGGGAGACACACAGGACATTGACATTAAAGATGAAACTCTGGCACGTTCTCTCTTCTTAAGCAAAATAACTGTTTCTACATAATTAGCTAAAAGTGATCCAAACTATTGTTTTAAAGTTGTTTGATTTTTTCATTTATCTTTCTAAATTCTACAAGTTACCTAACATTTACAAAAAATGGAAATGTGTCTTTGAACCTAGCAAATAAGATAACATGACACACAGTACAACATATTACATTACATGTCACTTGTTAGACGCTTTTATAATCCCACAGGAGCACTTTGGGGTGAAGTGTCTCAGGGACACAACGACATGCTGACTGCAGTGGGGTTTGAACCTGTGACCATCTGGGCCCAACACCAACGCACAACCCACTGCGCCACACACCTCCTGTACATACAATTCCTACACACAAATAAAGCGGAGTTACATCATAAAGTGACATGGAGGCATTCTTCATAGGAGTGGTTTGTTATTCCAGTAGCTTGGGTCCATTACAACATCAGATGTATTACAGATGTAGAATTGAATATACATTCAAAGTGGGTGATGGTGTTGGTGGCAGAATCTCCAAAGAAGGATCCTTAGGATTTAAAATCTGAACCAGAATGTGCCTTTATTCCTCCCACAGAGGGGACATGTACATAGAAGATAGACAATACACATGAAACACTATTAGAGAAATGGGCATGTAGAAAAAATATGAAATGTACAATAGGAAAAATATAAAAGTCATTTGAATGTACAAGTTACAATCAAGTAGATTCTACTAATTTACAAACTGCACATAAGTGTTATTGCACAACAGTGGAGTCGTAGTCTTGTTGTAGTCAACTTGTGTGAGTGTGTGTGTGTGGGGGTCTACCAGGGGCCATGCTGGTTGTAAAGTCGGACCGCTGCAGGAAGCAAGGACCTGCTGTATCCGCGGTGCAGCAGCCTGTCACTGAAGGAGCTGCACAGTGAGGACAGGGTGTCCTGGGGCGGCGGGGACACACATTGTCCAGCAGTCCATTCTTGTAGAGAATAGTGAAGTAAATCGTCCAGTCCAGTTTATTGTTCAGATGAACACCCAGGTGCTTGTAAGATTCCACAGTCTCTGTCCACTCCCTGGATGTTCACTGGTGTCGGGGTTCAGGTTGTTTGCCTACTGATGGTCCCCCTGGACCTGAGTCTGGCTCTTTGTAGCCAGAGATGGTCTTCAGGCCTCCAGACTGCTGACTGCTGCTCCTCCACCAGATCTACTTACTACAGACATGCTGCATCAGAGCTCTGCAGTGCCTACAATGATGCACCCAGTCACAACACACACCTTCACACACTGCATACTACTGATGGTGTAGTAACCACAGTAGCAATATATGTTTACTACAACCATGATTAACAGCAGAAGCACCTTCAGTACAGAACGGGTTAATGACTCGTCAGCCCCCCCACCCTGAAAGAATCAGGTTTGTTCAAAAGGACAAACTTCAGGACTTCAGGAAAATGTAGCATGAATTCTAATGCTAGCTCTCACACTTTCTCTCATCATATTCATGTTCTTCTGAATGGATTCATGTGTGCCCTGATCCTCACTGTCTTCCCGGTGTGCCATGTGTACAAATGTGTAAACATGGAGCTCCTCTAAAATAAGAAGTATGTATTGTTCAGTGTTGGGAGGATTACTTTCTGGAGTAAAGGAAAAATATGTCAAAAAAGTACTGAGCGATTTTGAGGGATAATATAGACACTGGAAACATTTAATATTACAATATTTTGTTGAATGTGTTATTACAAACTACGCAAGCTTAGTTATAAGGTTAATTATTTTTAGCATGTAAAAACGTATTACAAAACCTTAAGTAAAAGTTATGACATCTTGGCCCAAGTGAAAGTGAAAAAATAATGTAAACATATTGTTTGTAATTAACCAACTACAGTGTTGATTATCGTCGCTTAAACCTATAGAAATAGCTCAGACAGTACGAGGCTTTACATCCATGACAACGAGTGATAATCATCTATACTGGACTGTCAGCACGTTAGCATTAGCTCAACCTGTTCCCACTGAGACTAGCTAGTTTGCTAAATTACCTGTAGCTTTTGCGTTTCAGTGTTTTTTAATTGCGAGACAATTAAATGAATTTGTAATAAAATACCGTTTTGTTACAGAAATGTTAGCTGCTCTTCAATTCGGTTGACATACAATCCACCAAACTGTGAAAGGTCGAAATTAATAAGACTGTTTCCACCGCCAACCACTGTGTTTAATGATTGGAGAAAGACCCCGGAAGTAACAGTGAAAAGTTAAATTACCATTTGAATCAGAGTTTCATCTTGTTTTAGAAATATGCCGAATTAAAGGCGTACTGTTTTTGATTTGGAAACAGTTTTGTCCATGGTTGAAAAGGTATGTGTTTCTGTCAAAACGCAAGTCAACATTAAATGACTAAAATTAGGATTGACATTTCACACCGAGATAGATACTTACTAGCGAGGAGCTAAGCTAACGTTAGCTGGCAACTGAAACCTGATCAAAGTATAAGCTTTGATTGACACATTAGATTCACACACACTCACCTGTGTCTGGTTAACAGGCCAGGTAACTAAAACATTTCCGGACTCAGCGGTCGGTGTGCAGCTGACTGTTGTTGGTGTTGAGTGTCTCGAGAACAAAGTAAACATAGTCACGTGGCACGGATTTTCCCAGACGGGTGCGTCTGGTAGTAGTACCGGGGCGGGCCGGCCGGGCGGGGAAGAGTAGTTCTGCAGTGGAAGGATTTCTTTGAACTTTGAGGGGTCAACCGTCAAAATTAAACTATTTCACAGAACATTTACTAAAATTAAACTCTGAGCGTTGCAAAATTAAACTATAAAAAAATTGACTCAAATTCATTCTAAAAGTAACTAATTTAGTTGGCATATTATATTGTAATAAGCGCATCGTCCACTAGATGGCAGCATTTCATATGTTAAGCGCCCTACTGGCCTCTGCATGAACCGGTTGCCCTGTCGTTATCAACATTTATACATACACAGTGGCACCCACACACTGTCCCGGGTGAAGTGGGGATCATCTTTTGTTTATCTGCAGGCGGGGCCTCAATGACACCGATAGAAGGGCGGAACTGTGGCCCCTGTCTGTAGTTTAAAGCTACCAGGGTTGGCCAAGATGCTTTGCACAAGTCCCCAGCTTCAGTCCAGCACTCACGCACAGTCATCCTCCAAAGGCCCGTCAGCTGCAGCCAGCATGTCGAACTCCGAGAGGGTTGTGTTGGCTCTGGGAGGAGCGGGCACCGTGGGCTCCGGGATTGTTAAAGCCCTGCTGGACAAAGGTAAACTGGACTTGGAGAAGCAAAGAAAACCCCTCTCTCCTGCTAGGAGGATATACAGTACAGGGAATACTGTCATTATTCTCTTTGAAGAAGATGGGTATATCTCTCACATACACATTTATTAAGAGACTGTCTAAAGAGTTTTACGCGCAGATGACTGTCTCGCTGTTTTTCCGCAGGGGTAATTTCAATCCTATTAACTGCAGAGAAGATATTTTATAACAATTTTCCTACTTAATGCGCGTTTTCAGATTTGTTTAATGACACTATTAATTTGATGTTGAAGGCGCGTTTGCCTGTGTAAGTTGTTCATTGTGGTCAGTGCACTGCTACATCCAAACGCTGTACATTCGGGTGCGCAGTGTACAGGTCCGATAGTAAAACTTTAAATAATATTCATAAATGTGTTTAATTAAGTGGGTTTCGTAAATTTAAGATAACTTGTGTTTGACTTTTCTTCTGTGCATCTCATTTCTGCTGGTGCCTCTGATCAACAGATTCCTTTCGCTTTTCTCTGATCTAAACTCGGAACTCTGCACTGTTTTTATTTATTTTGTATTCAATGTCATGGTTGGACGTGGTTAAGAGTTATTTTGGATCTTCCTCCTTAATTAGAGGTTGTTTATGTCCCCTACCATACTATCTGTGTTTTTATTTATTGGACCATTGAAAGAGACAGGGCAGCACTCTGTGATGAGAGTGCATTAGTTAGGTTTTACATTGCACCTCTACAGCTTTTCTGTTTGGTGTTCTGCTCGGTCACATGTAACCCTCTGATGGCCTTGTTACACAGAGCTGTACAAACAGGCCTGCTATGTTAATGTTCCTCTTCATGTGTGTGTGTGTGTGTGTGTGTGTGTGTGTGTGTGTGTGTGTGTGTGTGTGTGTGTGTGTGTGTGTGTGTGGTGTGTGTGTGTGTGTGTGTGTGTGTGTGTGTGTGTGTGTGTGTGTGTGTGTGTGTGTGTGTGTGTGTGTGTGTGTGTGTGTGTGTGTGTGTGTGTGTGTGTGTGTGTGTGTGTGTGTGTGTGTGTGTAGGTTTCAAAGTGGCAGTGATCTCCAGGGAAAGCAGTCGGCTAGAGAGGCTCCAATCATTCGTCTCTCCCAGCACTAAGGAGAACCTCACCACTCTGGTGGGGGATGTGGGTAAGCTGGGTTAGCAGGGCCGGTCCTAGACTCTGGGGGGTCCGCAACAAGATTCCCATGGCTTTTTTATCTTAACTTGTTTGAGAGCGTTGCACGTATGACAGTTACAGCCGACTGTCACGTCTAATGGTATCTGGCTGTCTTACGATAGCTGTTGATGTCTATACCACATTTGATTTTAGTCCGACATTTTGATCTGAGCCACAAATGGTAACCGGCTGGTGGTGCTAGAGACAAATGGTACCCATATTTGTTTGGAGGATTTAGTTTTGATCGAAATGTGATAGACGGACCGTAGTCACCTGTCACTGCTAGCATGGAAAAACATGACGAGGTGGAAATCAGTAGGCTCTTTGGCTGAAACGCTTATGATGCTAAATCAGGGCCACATCGTTACAGAGACAGTTAGTTGTAGTGACTGTAATGCATGTATATATAATGTCTTCAGTGATCCCATTCATATATGTTCTCAAAGCATATGGAAGTAGCATATCACATGACTCGGTTAAACACGTGGAGACAAGTAATTGTGGATTGCTTGAATTTAATAAACTGAATATTAGTATCGTGCTATTCTTCAACAGTGTTATTTTCTTATCAATATTTCTTTGTTACAAAAACCAGACCTAGGGTAGACCCTATGACATGAACACGTCCTCTGGTCTAACAGGAAACAGAACTATAGCTTTCCTGCTTCAGCGTCCTCCTGGCCGGGACTTGTTTAACCTGCAGGTCTGATTCTCAGCGCTTAGATACATTTAGATCAACATTATTTGTTGCGAATCAAATAATACGATATTTAATGCTAAAAGTTGTCATTTAGTTGTTTGTTGAAGAAAGCTTTCGGTGGCCATATTGGTAAGGCTTCATCCTGGGTTCATAAATGTGCTTACATGTTTTTGATGACCTGCTGTGAACATGTGACTGACAGTTTCATCCTCTTTGGACCTTGGAAGACATCCAGCTACATGTATCTGTTTCAGATGAGCTAGCCTTTCATTGACATGAATATGTCTAGAGGAAACAGTGAACAAGGGGTTACCAACAGTTATAAATCATACTCCACATTTGAATGGTATGTTATAGCAGCTTCAAGCGAAAACAATCACTATCAGCCTGCATTGGTCTCACATGTCTCCACCTGCAGGAGGTGCTCAGCTGACCTGGATGCTCTGGTCTGTGTTCCAGGCTCAGAGGGGGGGGTAGAGACGGTGAAGCAGGCGCTGCTGAAGGCGGTGGGGAAGGTGACAGATGTTGTGTCCTCTCTAGGCTTCAGCTGGTGGCAGGGAGGACCCCCCCACACACAGTCCGTCAAAGACCTGCACTGGGTATGCACACACACATCGATCTGACACCTGTCACATCCTGTCTATTCTGATTCTTGTCTGATTGTGTTTGGTTTGATCTCCCACCAGGTAGTTGAGACATTACTTTTCAGCACCTTTGTGTCATGGAAGGCCTTCTTCCCCCTGGTGAGGGACGACTCCAGCTCCACCTACACCTTCATCACAGGTGAACAGTCGTTCACTCATACTCCAACCGAGAGATGGCCTCCTTCAAACAACTCAAACTGCCCTTTAGCTGGTTACCTCGGGTCAGCAAGACAACTGCTATACTATCATGGACATAACCTCAAGACCATGTGGCAAATGTGTTATTAAACTATTTTTAAAAAACCTTGATAATTCCAACGTTTACAATACGTGTATTGTATTGTATAGAGCTGCTCATTGGAAGCAGAGGAGTGACTTAGGGCTGGAAAACACAAAGATTCAACTTAAAGATGCTAATTATCTCAAACAAGTCGCTCAATCTATGTTTATTTAAAAAAATAATAATTGTGAAGCATTTACTTAGAAAATTAGCATATTCAAAATTGAAAACAGTGATTGCGGGTGCAGGCAGTCCAAACAGAAGGACCCGAGGGGGCTAACCACGAGAGACTTCCACACACAGTGCTGTTGTTAGTGTTGGGGGGGGGGGGAGTGAAATGCCCCCCCCCCCTTCTCTCTGTCCATGCAAAATAAAAAGAGTTAATACAGTCAGGTAAAAACACCACTAACTCCAGGGAACACGCCCACCACCAATACTTATTGAAATAAGAACACATGGTGAATGAACAGAGACATCCTTACATGTGGATATGACACAATGTTCACTAATTGTAACAAGACCAATTCAGGAGATGTCTTGAGGGTGTGTTGTGGTCTCAGTTCCAGCCGCACAGACCTGGTGTCTGAGTGACTGCAGTGTGTCGGTGTGTCCTCAGGGGGAGCGGGGGAGAAGCTGCTGATGCCTGGGACCGGCTTCCTGACCGTCGGCGCGGCCAGCACCCTGGCCTTCTGTCAGGTGCTGCGGGAGGAGTATCCTGAGGTGCCCTGCAAACTCAACCAGGTCAGACTCTCCACGACCACACGCACGTCTTCCATAGAAGCTCAAAGCTACTGATATATTCACCTGACCTCCGCTTACAGTCTCAGACCTGCTGCAGCTCGGCACTGGGTTAGATGTCCTCAAGTGGAGAGATCCTAGAGAGCACTATAGTCTTGTGTCACACGGGTCAATCCAATTGTTATATAAAAGAACTGGCAAGTCAGCTGCTCTTAATTAAACTGACTAAGAAAAGTGTTCAGCTTTTTTATTTACATTCATTTTCTTTTATTATTTTTTGTAAAGTCGCTTAACAGCTTTAGATGCGAGTGTGACTTTGAGCACTTTACATTCAGGAGAATGATTTGAATGAAGTGTGCCGTGTTGGTGCTCCAGATGTTTCCAGAGGTGGAGACTGACCTCTCTAAGGAAGGCTTATGAATGAACCCATCGCAGCTGCGCCTGCACTCGACATGCTGTAGTCAGCACAGTCACACACGCTGTTGAAGTGCAGTGAGGACCAATTAGCCACAGTCAGCACATGAAGTCGTGTTGCTTATCTGGATCACATGTGCAGCTGTTTAGAACCTGTCCTGTTGCACTTCCTGCTGCAGAGATGTCTCTGTGTCCCCATCAGTTACTTAATGTCCCTCTTTCTCTCATGTGTCCTCCCCTCTCCCCCCTCTCCTCCCCTCTTCCTCCACACGGGGCCTGCAGGTGAAGATCAATGCAGGTGTCGGCACTCCGGGGCGCATGGCCCCCGGGTTCCTGGACCACCTGGAGCTGGGCGAGGCTGTGGCCGCCCTCGTGGAAAGACGAAGCCCCTCCCACTCCGTGGTCACCATCAACTGCCCGGCAGACCTAAAGACTGTGTGTCTGGAGAGGAGCCTTTAGACACAGACCCCGTGAGACCAGCCTGTCCCCCGGTCTGGACGCTGCACCAACACAGTCACAGTGCTCCGTTTCATTGCTCTCTTAAGTCCATGCGTTGGTTAGTGTGTGCTGTGTGTCTCTGTTCGCAGACGGTGAGCAGGTCCCTGCATGTGCTGTCGTGTTATGTTGGTTCACTTCTCATTCTTTCCTGCTTTTGTATAAATATGATCACACTAGTTCTGTCTTTTGCATTGTTGATACATGATACCCAATGTAATGGATCAACAACACATCATGTTTATATACAACTAACCCTCTTATCAAGTGTTCTAAAAAGAAGAGGGTGCTGGCTTGAATTGAAGTACTCTGTGGAGTAACTATTGATGCATGCTTCGTTCTGCATAAGCAAATAAGCAACAATCCAGGAAGAACAAGATTGTTAGCCAGTAAACATGTTGTAAATAGTGCAGGTAACCCTAGCAACAATGGAATCTGTTTAATAAAGAGGGAGGAAGCTCTTAATGGTCTAACAGTGTGTAACAGGTGCTTTCATTCTGGGACATACATGTCAACATGGTCACAGGATGATAGAGATACCACATTTACAACATGTTGAAAGTACTATAAAGTACCTCACATTCCAAATACTTTCTCACCTGGACGATGCATGAAGTGGGTGGGATTGTGTCCGTTTTAGAAAATGATATAAATAGTGAAATTAGGTTCCCCATATTCCATTGTTTGTTGGAAACGACCTCATGGCTCTGAATAGTGAGAGGCATGGCACGGCATGATGAGCACCCTGTTAGGACCTGTTTCATCAAATACCTTCAGACTTTGTTCTGGTACTTTCTGTAAGTCAGACACAGCCCAAACATGCTTCTCCTTTCATTTCTACCGTGACGTCACCAGGGCTTTTCTGTAACGTTGAAATATTTGGGATTGGAAGCGCTCTCAGTGCACCACAGATAAAACACTAGGTGCTTCGCTGTTTCTCACGATGACTGCGTCCTGACCTCATTGCAGACAATGATGAAACGATGCTGAGGCCCTTACATTTGTTCATGTGGACAGGGAAGCACTGATATGCAATACAGAGCATGAGGCCGATCCCTCGGTGCGGTCTGACACGTACAATGTACACAAAGTTCCTCCCCGTTGCGTGACACCGTCTTGTTCACGAGCACCAGCCCTGAGCCCCTGGAGGACCCTTTATCTGGCCCCCCTTATTAAGGCCAGCATGCCCCTTAGATAAACTGAACAGAAGTCTGGAGGTCACAGCAGACTGCAGGATCAGAGGGGCTTTGTTGTCTGTTTGCAGTCCACTTAATGCATACGTGCTTCAACAACAACAACAACAACAACAACAGTGTAGATCTGTCCTTGTAATGCCTGCACTGAAGCTGCATGTGGCCCCTCATGGGAGGGTGACTGGGATCAGACAGATCAGAACAACAACAGTAGGGGTTTTGTTTTGGACTTGTCAGCTGACAGCTCAATTAGGCCACATTATAATTAAAACGGGAGGGCCCCACTTCCTCTTCATCTCCTCCTCTTCCTCCCTTTCTCTATCCCTGTAAAGGACGGAAACGGGGTAACACACAAACTGCCACTTCCCCCTCTGACTCATCTCATTCTAATAGGAAAAGAACACTGGCTTTGGTTTAAGAGCCAGTTAGGGGCCACAGCCTTTTAGACAGCTCGTAGCGGAGCGGAGACGGGCGGAGAGGAAATGTGCACGAGCGATTCCATGAAATGAGAGCAAATTGGGTGAAACAGTGACTTTCATGTTGTCAACATATAATGTGCAATTGAGATTTTCTTTTATCACAAGCAGCTTTGCTCTCGAGAGGAAGGTGTTGGTCTGTCGCTGCGTGCCTTCCGAGAGATGGCTAATAGGAGCATAATGTTACATAGTGATGTCACTGTTCAACCCTGTCTCCTAAAAATTACGTTCCCACAGAACTAAACTGCATTCTCAATTACGTTTAGCTAGAAACGTATTTTCTCCCACGTTACGTTTGTTATGAACGTATTTCAAATACGTTTATTTTCTACATATCTTCTAGAAGCATATTTTCTTCCACGTTACGTTCGTTATGAACGTATCTTAAATACATTTATTTTCTACATATCTTTGCCATTTATTGTCTTGTTTGTAATGATGATAATAGTTATTTATAAATATCATTTTAGAGCACACCTTTGAAATCGAGAATCGGGCTCGATATATGGTTACATTAAAATCAGTAGGCGAGGCTGTAATTTCGCCAGCTGTTACTCTCATGAGCGAGGCAGAACATAATAGTTTGATCATACCAAAAAGCTGCTGTGTCGTTTATTGCACCTCAAACATTAAAACAAATCCAGAGTTACGTGTTTCTGTACTTCCTCTAAGAAGAAAGGACAGTATCAGAAGAGCTCTGTGACTTCAGGCTTGATCGCCGTTCAAATGACAGCGTTGGTTTCCCCAAAAGTGGGCGGGGCTGTAAAGTGAAGTAGATTTTACTCTCATCTATTATTCAAAACCATTCTATTTATTCTAACGTAAATTACATGCCAGTGTTTTATCTTTTTATTTATTTGTTTTTATTTTAAATCGTATAATGTCGGACTTTTTTTGTCGTCTTTGAGGAAAAGAAATGGGGTTTTGAGATTCAAAATACTGAAATCTGTATTTTTTTAAATCTCTTCCTTCTAATTTGTTATTCTTTTCTAAATAACACACAATTATCCTTGTTTTTATTTATTCGAAACCACGGCAGACTATTCAAAACTGGACTCGAACGCCCCCCAGAACTACACATGCTGGATATTGTGTTTCGCAACATGTTCTCTATGGCACGTCTCTACTGGGAATTGTAGTTTTAAAAGACGTGTTTCCCAAATGTAGAAGTTGACAGTATTAAACTGTGTACAGCCCTGGAGGTTTAGGCGATAGGAAACACATTGGTGTGTACACATTTAAAACATGTAATTACTAAATGGGTGAAAATCGCTTGTATCCATAATGGGCAGCATTAATATATACCCACACGACAGCTCATTGTTACTTTGTTATTCTACTCCACTACAATTCAGAGGTTAACCTGGTATTTTTACTTCACTACATTTAGTTTAGTTACTTTGCAGATTCTGATTAATGATGTGAAATATAAACAACCCTTAAATCAGACTTTAGTTACACCTGAGTAAAATTCAAGGAAGGTGATTGTCAAGTGGCAACAATCAGGAGAGATATTTGATAGTTGGTGCTTGAGAAGACTAAACATGTATCTGCAGATCTTTATAAAGTATATTCATTACTCGTTATTCTCTACTAATAGTTAATTAAAACTGTATAATGGCTATTTTGCACATCCCTTTCAAGATTTCAAGATTTTCTAAGGTGTATTGATCTTATACACAACTTGAGTCGCAGGTTCCTCAACAGTGCAGTACAAGACATCTATCAATATATGTGTACCTCCACCATTAAACTGTCATATTCTGCACATTTCTTATTCTATCTACATACATAAGAGTATAATTAATGTGTATAATATCAGTTAAAATAAGTGCTTCAACATAGTTAACATTGCAGGAAAGCAATATTTTAGACGTTAAGTACTTTGTCAGGCTTAATATTCATCTGTAGAGAGATACCCCCAAAGCTTTTTTCTTGTTTAAAAGAAGACCTTAACCTCTTTAATGTGTTAATAAAGGTTAATTCGTTTTTCTGTTTTGCACCTCCTCCTATTAATATCTGTGTACATCCGGCACTAAACTGTTTTATTGTAGAGATAGCTTAGTATCTTCTTGACTTTTTATATTCTATATTTCTATCATTGACCTTCTACTTTCCCCCTATGAAAGTATGTACTCTTAATATTGTTTTAATCAAATAACATTATTCAACAAAAATAATTCAATAACATGCTTTAACCACCGTGCACACAAGGTACACACAGCATATTAATAATAACTTTGTATTATTAGTGTAGACACTTATGTATAAGTCCCCTGACTATTCTCTCAACTCAGTATTTACATTCTGATATTCAAAGAAAATCAGTAATATCTTTAAAAACTACAAGTCAGCTGTGCACCGTTATGGTGTAAATATAACCTATATACCAATTGGATCAAATATAAAAGTCAAGCCACGAATTACGAATTACTATTGATACTGCAAGGAGACGTATTTTGTGAAAAGAAATTGAAGATGTTGTTTAATTGTTGATATATTTATGATCCACGTCAAGTATTCAGTTTTGGCAGCAGTTCTCCTGTTTGTCTCTCTCATCATGGCTCTATAAATAAAGATCTACGGCAGATCTGTAATATTTAATGCAGCCGAACCGTGTATTACAATGCCTTTATGTGATGACTTCCAAAGAGAAAAGCAAGCACACTCTGAATTAGGTATTATTTTATTTTTCGTTGTCGGATATCATATCTTATTAACACCATATCCCAGCGTGCGTTGCGGCTAAAACATCCAATCAACAAGCTTCAAGCTGAGGATCTTGGGTAATCAGTTTGGTGGGTTTGTGGTGTGTCTCTCTCAAAATGTCCTGTCTGTTTCCGGTGACTTTATTTACGGCTAAAAAGCCCAAGATTATAGAATTAAATGAATAAATAAAAACAAGGATAATTGTGTGTTATTGTTGAGTAAATAACAGTGTGTTATTTAGAAAAGAATAATAAATTAGAAGGAAAAGATTTTAAAAAATACAGATTTCAGTATTTTGAGGCTCTGAGCTCCATTTCTTTTCCTCACAGACGGAAAAAAAGTCTGACATTATACGATTTAAAAAAAAAACAAATAAATAAAAAGACAAAACACTGGCATGTAATTTACGTTAGAATAAATAGAATGGTTTTGAATAATAGATAAGAGTAAAATCTACTTCATTTTACAGCCCCGCCCACTTTTGGGGAAACCAACGCTGTCATTTGAACGGCGAACAAGCCTGAAGCCACAGAGCTCTTCTGTTACTGTCCTTTCTTCTTAGAGGAAGTACAGAAACACGTAACTCTGGATTTGTTTTAATGTTTGAGGTGCAATGAACGACGCAGCAGCTTTTTGGTATGATCAAACTATTATGTTCTGCCTCGCACATGAGAGTAACAGCTGGCGAAATTACAGCCTCGCCTACTGATTTTAATGTAACCATATATCGAGCCCGATTCTCGATTTCAAATGTGTGCTCTAAAATGATATTTATAAATGACTATTATCATCATTACAAACAAGACAATAAATGGCAAAGATACGTAGAAAATAAACGTATTTAAGATGCGTTCATAAGAAACGTAACGTGGGAGAAAATATGTTTCTAGAAGATATGTAGAAAATAAACGTATTTGAGATACGTTCATAACAAACGTAACGTGGGAGAAAATACGTTTCTCGCTAAACGTAATTGAGAATGCAGTTTAGTTCTGTGGGAACGTAATTTTTAGGAGACAGGGTTGCACTGTTACGGCCCGTCTACACTACAGCGTCGAAAGCTCCAAGCTGCCCATTCACTTTCAATGGGGTGACGTCACGTAGCCGCGCTTTTTCGCCGAACTGAATTGTGGGTAGCAGAGCGAGGCGTCTCAGGCGACCCAGGCGACCAGAAGTTGAACATTGTTCAACTTCTGGTCGCCTGGATGCCGGAGTAGCCAGCGCCAGCCAATCAAATCCCGTTTCCCAAAATCTGACAGCTGAAGCGCTAGCCAATCAAACCGCGTCTAAGCTGGGAGAGATATCCCGCCGTTCATTTCTATATTTCAAAAAAAGTCGGAGGAGAAACTAACTATCGCCGTAGCGAATCACCCGGTTTTGTATGACCAGACCCTCTTCACCTCCCGGGATACAAACCGGAGGAACCAGGCATGGAGGGAGGTGGCAGAGACAGTGGGGGAAACTGGTAGGTTTTCGCCTGTTGGGGAGTTTATATATATATATATATATATATATATATATATATATTGCTCGCATAAAATCCCCGGGGGTTTTTGCTTTGTATGTCGGGGGCGGGAGATTCATGTGATTGGTTGTTGGCCGTGTTGCTTGAATAAAATCCCCAAGCTCCAGACACGCCCAGCTCCAAGCTATTTTTGGAGCTGTAGTGTGGACGCTCCGTTACAGAAGTAAACAAAGGAATCAAATGGAGGCGTTCCAGACTCCTTCTGGAGGGAACGGGGATTGTAGCCTTTGCAGACCAAGTCCATGCACGGACACCTATAGAACACGTGCACTACAGGAGAGGGAACACAGGCCTCATTTCACAGGATCATGCCACAAGCAAACGTTCATGGTGACCCCTTGACTTTCCTGGCGTCATGTCTTGAACAATGTGAAGGATTGTCTGAACATGTTTGGGTTAGATATTCTTGTTACCCTCAGAGTTATTTTGTATCACTGGTTACACCCTGACTCGTCATAAAGTGCAACCATTATCCAAAAACGTAGGGGCCCGTCCTTTGGTTTATTACCAAATACCTGCAAACCTGACGACACTGACGTCAGTCCAATCTCTGCTTTGTGAACTGGAGTGGCTGTGTGTGTGTGTGTGTGTGTGTGTGTGTGTGTGTGTGTGTGTGTGTGTGTGTGTGTGTGTGTGTGTGTGTGTGTGTGTGTGTGTGTGTGTGTGTGTGTGTGTGTGTGTGTGTGTGTGTGTGTGTGTGTGTGTGTGTGTGTGTGTGTGTGTGTGTGTGTGTGTGGTCCCTGGTGAGATATCAACCTTCCCTGGCCCACAGTCACTACGAGTTATGATGCTCAGCCTTAGTTTGATCAGGAAGGCTACCTTTATGTTAATTCTACTTTCAACAGCCTCTCCTTCTTAAGACACGCTATATCATATCATGAATGGGTCTTATCACCAAAGACCATACACGTAAATACACCTTTATCAAAACTGTGTCTCTCTTGATTACAATAGCGTTTTGTAAAAAGAGGATAGATAAATGATCACCACATGAATGCAGTATTTAGGAACAGCTGCTTGCACACTTGTTGCTTTGGTAATGATTGATACACACTCCAGAGGCTTGAGTTGTGTGGCAGCCAGCTTTGAGGTCAGGGAAGCAGAGTCAGAACTCTTCAGTCACGCTATCTCTGAGAGGGTGTTCCCCATCCAACCCAGTCTCACGGCATTTCGGCATTTCGTGTTCACCAGCCTACGTCTGTTTCCGGTTATATTTATTTTGAAATTCAGTTCCTGACGGACGCCGAAAAAGCCCGAGATTATGGAATTAAACCAATAAATAAAAGCAAGGATAA
Organism: Pseudochaenichthys georgianus; assembly: GCF_902827115.2. NCBI lineage: Eukaryota > Metazoa > Chordata > Actinopteri > Perciformes > Channichthyidae > Pseudochaenichthys > Pseudochaenichthys georgianus. The sequence goes on from NC_047509.1 coordinate 44,430,847, forward strand.
TTGTGTGTTATTGGTGAGTAAATAACAGTGTGTTATTTTGAAAAGAATAACAAATTAGAAGGAAAGAAATATTTAAAAATACAGATTTCAGTATCCTGAGGCTCTGAGCCCCATTTATTTTCCTCACAGACGGCAACAAAAGTCCGAAATTATACGATTTAAAATAAAAGCAATAACTGTGGCTTGATATTGAGTAAGAACATGTTTTTATGAACCACACAGCTTCTGGTCTTCCACGACCCGACCGGAGAAAAAGACGTGCTGCAGCCTGCAGGCACGAAACACATTACCAGTAGAAATACATTGCTTTTAAAATCGTGCTGTGCAACACGAAAAAAAGGGGCAAATCGTGATGGTGAACACGAATCAATAGATTAAAAATCGTGTTGGTGAACACGAAATGCCGTGAGACTGGGTTGCCCCATCTGACCCTGCAGTAAAACACTCTAGTAAACACAGTCGTATGCCAGCATGTCACACAGAGTAGTCAATTATGAACTAATTGGTTCAAAATGTGGTCTAGTTAAAGGAATGGTATGCTCATGACACTCATTTTTAAATAATTATCATCCGATAAAACAGACCAGTCTCTGCCAGTCTTTCTTTTTTTTTTTTAATCCGATGACATTATCAGTGATTTTAAACTGATTATATACCGAAATAACATCAACACTGTGGGCGCCGCCATTTTCCGGACGTGACGTAAACCATGCGTTTGGTTTTCGAGGACACGTTGATCTCCATGTTATTTACTGTAGTTTCTCTCTTCAAATATGCCTCACTGTATCGCGAAATATTGCCACAATTCTGATAGGAACAATCCACGGAATGCTCAGTTCCATCTGTTGCCAAAGGGTAAGCGTAAGAAGTACATTCAGAGGCAGTGGCTAGCGAAATGTGGCCGGCCCGAACCGAGAGATTCACAGGCTCATGTATGCAGCGAACATTTCAAATTTCCGGACGACTACTCTGAGAGTATGGTAAAACATAACATGGGATTTATGGAACAACCATTCCTTAATGGAGATGCAGTACCATCGGTCTTTCTGGTGTCATCACCGACCAGGACACCAGTTCGGCCAGTTGAGAAATCGCCCTCTGCAAGTGTGAAGCGACGGAGGAGCAGAAGTAGGGCTCGGAGTAAGAATAAGGTATGTTATAGCGCATTTCCATTGCAGCGGCTAGCCCCGTTTTAACGTCCTTTAGCGTCCAGGCCAGGACAGTTTTTGGTGGCCTTTCCATATAGCGTAGTACCGGCTAGTGTGTATTTCCCCCCAGTTTTTTCCGGCCCCATAAAATCGTGATTCTATGGCCAGGGACAACGAAGCTGAGTATGCTAAACTAGAGAGGGAATCGCTAGCAAGGGTGGTACTACATGCATACATATAGTATCTTATATCATCTTCCTATTATACACACATGCATTTCCAAACATCTGGACTACCTATGTTGCAAATGTATTATCTTTTCAATTTACACACAGCATCTATTGCACGTCTGTCCGTCCTGGGAGAGGGATCCCTCCTCTGTTGCTCTCCCTGAGGTTTCTCCCATGTTCCCTTTAAACTGTGGGTTTTCTCCGGAAGTTTTTCCTTGTACGATGTGAGGGTCTTAGGACAGAGGGTGTCGTATTGTCATACTGATATGTATGGCTGAATTCCCCCATCCAATCTCTTCACATTGGTCAAAACTTCTTCCTCTGCTGACGAGTCCGAACTGAAATACTCCGCCATGTTTCCGTGTGTTGACAAAGTGAACGTATGGATGACGTCACGACCATCACGTGACTACTGAAAATGGCAACAATGGCGGCGGCCAGACGGAATATAAAGGTTTTGATAAAAAAGAGCTATAAAATCATTATTTACCGGGGAATATCGCTGATTTCTTCAGGGTATGGTTTAAACATAATGTTTCACTAAATACTGAAGTTTTGATTAATTATTTAATGAGTGGACCATTCCTTTAAGGGTTTAGGGCAAACTGGTGAACGAACATTCTACCACACCATGTTTGGAGGAAACAGCACTCGTTCCTTTCCTCCAATATGAAGCTACAGCTAGCATGGGATTAGTTTAGCCTAGCAGCTAGCATGGGTTTGTCCAAAGGAAAAATACAGGTGCAGCTACCAACACCACTCACAATTTAACATGACAAACCTGATCTGTTTATTACTTAAAGAAACTGTTAGAAATTAAAATCAATGTTTTGATAGCATAATGTACCTTAAACATACCGTCAGTTTAAATCAAGCGGCAAACTCTGGGGAACAGCCGGGAAGCCAATAGGAAGTGCCACACACTGCAGTTCATACCTGGGCCGCTAGGGACTGGCTGCAGAAAAGAGCAATTTCCATAGACCCCCATGTTAAAATGCCCAACTTTACAGCAGAAAAAAACATGTTTCTACCCATGGATGCAATAAATATTATTATCGATATAGTTAGATTCCACCTTCATGATTATGAATCTGTGAGTGAATTGTTTTCTAACACGACCCTTTTATTTATATTAGGTCTTAAAAGTGTTTGCATAAATTAGGGCGTGGTCACGTTGATGGACATGTACAGGCCTCACTGTCAGCTAACAGCAACTTGTCCACTCTGCTAGGCTACAACCATAGAGGCTACAACGTTAGTTAGTCATAGTACTGTACTTGACCCTTTAGCTTTAGCCGTGTTCGTGGTGATTGTGCCTTTTAGGGAATATTGTTACAAATACCAGACAATTAAAATGTCGTGCTGTGCGCTTGAACGTACTAACAGAACTTCCAAGAAGTCTAAAATGATAATATTATACATGTTAACCCCGTTCGCAGGTGTTTGTGTGCTTGGTAGCTTAGCTTATTACTTATTAACCAGCTAAGGACGTAACCCTTTATGCATACATATACATTTTAGTTTATGATTCAGCCTTGGGTAAGACTTTTATAGTCTATGGCTATGACGCCCATAATGCTAAACGGGAGCAGATGTTAATAGGGGACCCAATTATCCCAGTGGTGGCCGCCGGAGCTAACGGAGCCGCAGGGGGCTAGCTCCAGCCGGCGTCCCGGAGCTAGCCCACTCCGTTAGGTCCGGGCGGTGGAGTCTGTCTTTTCTCAACGTGTGAATGACAAGCATTAAGAATAACAAAATATAGCTAATTCTCTTACAGATTGTCTCATTTGATTATGAATGTAACGTTTATATAAGGGAACTACACTGTTAGCAGGAACTTGGTATGCATGTATTTCATGTTAGCTTCTTAGCCTGAGCTAGCTCTGTTTACTTCCAGTACGGAGGCAGCAGGTCCCGCCTCGGCTCCGCCTCTTTGCCCTTATTTGGAGCAGGCGGGATTAGACTCCGTTAGTGGCCGACTCCGCCTACTAAGGGCTTCACGGCAACTCTGTAGAATCCTATGGGTGACGTCACGGACACTACGTCCATTTATATATACAGTCTATGGTTTAAATGCTGTTTTATACTGAAAAACCAGAAGTTCTTGTGCACAACCAGTTGTTAAGCTTTTATTCTGAAAATCCTTCATCTCCGGTTAGCATTTAGCATGAGGCTAATATACCATTTACTATAGAGGTGAATTTAGCAGCGATATGATATGATGTTGCACACCGAAACCTACTGATTTCGACACTACAACTATAGACGTCGAGATATTATTATTGTTGAATATTAAATAAAGGTACAGTTTATTTGAGTACGTTATTGTTTACAGATGTGGGTAGCATGTGACAACATCAGGAACGACCGGAAACCAAACTGCCGTGAAGAATTTCCTGTATTTTTTGGAGTATTGATTACAGCGTATAGAATGTGTTAAATGAAAAGTCATGAAAGAGTTAAGGAAGAGAAAAGGCGTGTTTAGATATATATTGAATGTATAATGTCTGTATCCTCTGATATGTGAAACAACGGACATTAAAACGTGGAGAGCCGGTGTTGCAGTATAACGTGAGTCATGACAACTGGCGACATTCTATTATTTTCATCATTGGAATCCGGCAATATGGTCTAGCTGCGGCCGCGGCCAGTACACGGCGGTACACGACGGTACACGACACGCCCACCTGACACGACACTACGCTGGTTTAGAGGCACCACCGTTAAAAGCGAATTGACGAGATTTACATCATACAGCCCATGTAATATAAACATTGATTTTAATTTCTTACAGTAGGAGAGGTTTTGGGGTTTAGGTTTAGGAGGGAGGAAGGAAGATTAGGATTAGGATTAGGTAAAAAGGTAGGGAGTGGTTAGGGTTAGGATGGGGGGAAGGGAAGGGTTAGATTGAAGGGAGGGAAGAGAACTGCTACCCGGGAACGTTCATACTGGGTAGTTTATTTAGTTTAAAAAAAAGTATCCAACGAGTTAGAGACCACAAAGGAAGTGTAGTACCGCCGTTTGGCCACAAGACTCCGGCACACTCCTGGGGGCTTGGTTCAACCTCCACTGTCCGCGGCCGCAGCTAGTGTCGTGTCAGGTGGGCGTGTCGTGTACCATCGTGTACCGCCGTGTACTGGCCACGGCCGCAGCTAGACCCTTCTCGAATCCGGGGCGTGTACATTGAGGACCCATTGTTGACTTACCATGTCGATCGCCTCGTTTGTCGTTTCCGTTCATCTGTTGCTATATCTGCCTTCCTAAGATCACTTTGATGCACATTCAGTACTCGTATGTGAGGTTGTGGGTGAGAGGTGGATATCGTGACGCTTACAGGGAGGTATCGAACATTACAAAGTAGGTGACTGTGTGGATGCCTGTTCAAAATATTGCAAACTTGAATAAATCATTGAAATTATATATTTGTGTCCGACTTTCATTTGTACATCGTTCTTAATGTGATGTATAGTAGCTTTGATAGCTGTCCATACCTTCAGACAGCCTCAAAGTAAAACACAAGTTGTTTATTCACAGCCCGAACGCTCATCGAGATGACTGGATCACTCATGACAGGTTGTGATCAGCTCCGATTAAATTGTGATATCAATGCTGTAGCTATTCTCCAGGGAGCACGTTTATTTTATGAAATACCTGTATCCCTCTCATCACAACAAGACTCTACACTGTGCAGGAAAAACAATTACATCCATGAAAATAACCTTGATGCATGGGAATGAAACACACAAACTATCTTCCGTGGCTATACTGATATGTCACAGTAACGGTCAACCACAGAAACGTAAGTCCAGCGGGGCACACGTTGAATAGATATAATACAGTAGTTATATTTAAGCAATAGCTCACAACAGGCCGTGATATATGCTCATTATATCACAGCTGTGATATAATGAGCATATATCACGGCCTGAAGTGAGCTATTGCTTTTATAAAACGGTTCCCAAGTGTGGCAATATGAAAAAAATACACACTCTAATTTAAATAGTTTTTATTAGTAAATAATGATGTTCAAAATAAAATAGTCCCTCCGTTGCCTTCTGCGTGAAACATAGTGCGAGGTGGTTACTATGCAACAACACTAACAGCTAGCGAACATATTAGACAGAGAGCGTTGATCCATTATTTGGCTATTTATTTACATTCATTTGTATGTTGCAGTTTATTGTGCACCCACTGAAAACCTGTCCAGCATCAGTAGCATGGCTTACGTGGTTACTTGTTGAGGTTGTCCTAAATGTAAATATATTTATAAAACTGACAAGTCAAATCAAGCAATCTGATTGGCCGATAGTGTTTTTGCGGACCTCTTTGATTACAGATTTGAAAACATCGTTGCTTGCTTTAAAAGTAGCACAATTCATGATGTCAAACCTTGGAAAGTATCTAGATATCCCTGCCCTAATGCCAAAGGAACTGCACACTGAATATGTTTTGCCGTTTGATGTCTATGTCTGGACCGCTGCGTAACAAGGAGGGTTTCTGCCCCGTTACTTCTCCGCTGCTTTCTTGTTCAGTTTGCTTTTCAGCCCAACAGTATACTGTTTTTCTCAGACGCGGAGGGATACTGACTTGTTGTGAAAAGTAACTTACAATTCTACCCGTGGTATACGCTCAGTATATCACGGCTAAGAACCAATCAGATTGCTTGATTTGACTTGTCCGTTTTATAATATGCCTTTAAGCCATGCTTTAAGCCTATACGTGTAACCCATAAGAACCCGGACCCATTTCTACTTTTGGGGAAATTAAGGGGAACGTCATTTAGACTAAATAGACCACCTAGAACACATTTCTGACAAGTAACCCCCCCTAGTGTCAAATATCTGAAATGTGACATATATGTCACATTGGGCTTTAATGGTAAATTAACTCTTATTTATAACTTCATTAATGAGGATGATTTTTTGGTTTACATTTGTTTGTTTACATTTACTTTGAATTGAATAATAAAGAATATATTAACTAAATATAATTGAATCAGCTAAATTAACTGAGCAGATCATAATCATATTTGTAATTGTGCATATATGTCACTCCGGGTTTACTGTGAATGTTTAGGGTTAATGTCCCGATGTGACATCAGTGTCACAGCAATATTTATGGCATTTGTTTCATATCAATTTCATCAATAAATGTTTCTACAACAGGTTATATGTAATCAGAATCAGAAAAGAGGTGAAGACAGCTTAATGTTTAACAAATGACATGTCATGTAAGCATGTTTATTCTTAAATGGCTTGAATGTTAACTTTAGCAACAAAAAACCTTTCCAAATGTAGCTAGTTCTGTCACATGTGTTAGCCTGGCACATGGGCATCTTGGACATGTTGTTATGGGAGCACAAAAGCAAATGACAAGGACCATAACCCACCAGACTGTTCAGTGTGTGTCATTTAGGGACTTCATGAGATCAAAAAGGCTAAAGCTGTATAAGGAACTTTCCAGAACATTTAAAGTTAATGTGACACCTGTGTCTAAGCAATTCTGTCTGCCTTCCGTGTTGCACCATGAGGACCCACTGATATAAAATGCTTAACTGTCTAAGTTGCAACCATGCACTCTTTGGAGGGCTAAGCGCCAGCTTGACATATTTTTGGTTTCATTTATAGAAGGAAAGACAACACTGATAGTTATGTTTCAGAATAACATTTATTGGAAATTGTTAGAACAATCTCCCTGGTCCCCGGCTTGAGCTTCAGCCTCAGGACCCATGTGTCTGTGGTCCTCTCCAGAAGGGAAGGAGTCATCACATACAGAGCATCAACTAGTTCCTGAGCAGTGTCCTTCACATGCTGATATCCAAGAGAGGGAGTCACACAGTCACAAGATGGAGGAATAGAAAGCAGTATCAATGTTTACTTCAGATCAGCTCCACGTCAGAATGAGCATGCTTGATGTCTCTCTCCATAGAGGCTGAGTCATCATGTTAATCACATAGCTATCATCTGCCTCAAGCAGTCCTGGTGCTCTTCTGGGTCATCACACATCCTGTCATGTTCTCAGCTACAGCTGGGATACCTTTGTCATCATGTTGCTCTCATGTTGGAAGAGGACATTCAGGATTTTGCCAACAGAAATAATAAACAGTGTGTGTGTGTGTGTGTGTGTGTGTGTGTGTGTGTGTGTGTGTGTGCGTGTGTGCGCGTGTGTGTGTGTGTGTGTCTAAGAAGTGCAGCCTTTACAAAAGAAATCTGCATTGACAGAGGGCTCCCCAACAGAGTACGTGTGGTACCACATAGCGCACCCAGTACACTATGTGGTACCACATAGCGCACCCAGTACACTATGTGGTACCACACAGCGCACCCAGTACACTATGTGGTACCACACAGCGCACCCAGTACACTATGTGGTACCACACAGCGCACTGGATCTTAAAATAAACAGAAAAAAGACATGTTAGAATATTGACAAACATTTGACATCACTCATCCAGAGCAAGCAGTAATGAAGTTGTTTACATTTCATTAAGCAAGCAATGTATAGTTTTAGATCTTAGCTGTTTTCCTTTCTGTTTAGAGTCCATGCTCAGAAGTTTCTTCAACGGCTCCAGTGTCCTCCCATAGTGCAAAGACATGCAAGTTTGGTGAATTAAAGTAAACATTTATAATATCTGTTATAGAGAGTGTTCACCCAGTGATGTAGAGGTAACCAATCCAGGGTGTATCCCAGTCTTCCAGCCAAATGTTGGTCAGGAAATAAATACAACTTCTTACCCATTCATTCCCATGCATCAAGGTTATTTTCATGGATGTAATTGTTTTTCCTGCACAGTGTAGAGTCTTGTTGTGATGAGAGGGATACAGGTATTTCATAAAAAAACGTGCTCCCTGGAGAATAGCTACAGCATTGATATCACAATTTAATCGGAGCTGATCACAACTTGTCATGAGTGATCCAGTCATCTCGATGAGCGCTCGGGCTGTGAATAAACAACTTGTGTTTTACTTTGAGGCTGTCTGAAGGTATGGACAGCTATCAAAGCTACTATACATCACATTAAGAACGATGTACAAATGAAAGTCGGACACAAATATATAATTTCAATGATTTATTCAAGTTTGCAATATTTTGAACAGGCATCCACACATTCACCTACTTTGTAATGTTCGATACCTCCCTGTAAGCGTCACGATATCCACCTCTCACCCACAACCTCACATACGAGTACTGAATGTGCATCAAAGTGATCTTAGGAAGGCAGATATAGCAAAAGATGAACGTCAACGACAAACGAGGCGATCGACATGACAAGTCAACAATGGGTCCTCAATGTACACGCCCCGGATGCATCTATCGTTTTTCCCATAGATAGTTTTCCAACCCAGTTTAGATTTAACCACGCCCACTTCCGCATTACGCAAGGATCGACGTAGCTCTACGCGATAGCGTCATAGACTTCATCTTCGGCAGTTAGTTATAGCGGTCGCGGTAAAGCAGGATATTGAATAGTTGTTTTTTGTCTTTCCAAAGGATTTGTTGACTGAAAGTAAACGATCCTGTAATCAAAGCCATATCGAAGAGTCCTGAGATTGTATTACTGGTGTTTTATCATCTATAAATAGCCTGTGTGTATTCTCAAATGTCGTTTTCAGGACAAACAAAAGACGTTTTAAATATCTTATCAGCTGGTGAGCTGGTGTAAGTGCAGCATATTGAATATAACCTTGACTATTACTGTGTACTTCATTTATCTGACAGCATTATTTAATGATACTATTTTATATATATATACACACATTTATTCATTTATAAACATATATATATATAAATACACATGTATTTATTCATTTATACACACAGATCTATTCATTCATTTGTACACACACATACATATATAAACAAAACAACACAATATAATAAAAACAGTTGCAATAATAACATAACATGGTATGATCAATTCTACCCTTTTGTTTTTAAAATGAATATTGGTGGGGGCTCTTTTGCAAAGATGATCAAGAACACCACCTGACAGTTGTTGCAGATTATACAGCATACTTGTTACTTACACACATGTCCCAAAAAAGCCAAAATATGCACTGTATTGTAAACAAAATATATACATTTATTAGGCACTCAGAATAAGGGTAATAATCATGCCTGTTATTAATGTCAAATGTTATACGTTGTATTATATAACAAAATAGACATTTATAACATATTGTAAATGTCTATCTTTAAATAAAATATTAAATAGATACCTTTACATCCTAAACAGAAGGTCAAAACGTTAATATGTTACATGACAAACGTTATATATAGGCTATATATACAGATGTTTGCTAATGTATCCCTCTTATATCCATCAGGAATTCATATTAAATGATGAATTAACATTACCTCAGCACTGCATAAATGTGGTCGTCAGTCATATTGACAAAGAAGCACTATTATATTGTATATTATGCGGCGTTTAAAGGGACGGTATTTCGCTTGTCAGATTCAGATTTCGCGGGTGTGCCGCGTCTATGACGCTATCGCGTAGAGCTACGTCGATCCTTGCGTAATGCGGAAGTGGGCGTGGTTAAATCTAAACTGGGTTGGAAAAACGATACCACTGACGAAAATAATAGAATGTCGCCAGTTGTCATGACTCACGTTATACTGCAATGAGAACAGTCTCATAATACACACATGCGCACAGAAGGATTCACACTTGTATTTCATGATCCGAAAAAGGATCCACACTTGTGTTTTTCAATGCACACACAAATGTGTTCCGTTTCATATACATGTAAATAAAATCCAAATCCAGAAAAAAGTTTTACGTATTTATTTTTGATCCTCACATATTAGTTTTCCGTTTAAAACCTCTGCACCTGCAAACACAACCCGCTCTCTGTGCACGGATCGCTGCGCATTTGTGTGTGGGTTTTTGAGACTCCCCTGACGGTCAGCCGATTCGTACTTGTAATATTTTTTTTCCCAATCAGATCAGATCTAAGCCAATCACATGAGCGCGCCCCACGAGGGTAGATTTCTTGCATTCATGACGTAGCGCTTCATGTACGCATTTTGCGCAGTCCGGAGCTGACAGCTCCATGGAGCCTGCCTGCAGGCGCTAATCTCAGGACACCCTCCACTTTCAGCACAGCGCGACTTTCCGAACAGGAAATGCACGCAAATACAAGCCTTTATATTATTAAGGTACAGCGCCACTTTCTAAACCATTGATGAATGCTTGTGTGCACAAAAACGGCAGGCAAAACCGTTTTAAATGTGTGTTTCCTGTGTGGCGAATACAGCTGCTTTTATTTCTGTCTGCATGAAGTTGTTGTGAGTGTGGAGGGAGTAGCTACAGGTTAGCTTAGCCTAATCGATCAGTGCACTCCGAAGCCAGTGCTAGACAGTGACCTGTTAACGGGGGGAGCCCCGCCGGTCAGTATCGGCCGATATTCACTCTTAATAGTTTGATCTGTTCTCTCTATAAAGGCCGATCAGGAGAGCTGGATCTGATCCATATGGACATAAACAGGAGTGAAGTATAACCGGACCCGAGAGAGAGAGATCAGATCAGCTGCTGAGTCTGACGGAGACACGCAGCTCTGCATGATCACCTGAAGCCCCGCCCTCTGTTTAGCGAGCTGACCGGACTGCGCAAAATGCGTATATGAAGTAATCTTACCCTCGTGGGGGCGCGCTCATGTGATTGGCTTAGAATGAAGGAGACATCTGATTGGCTATAGATAGAAAAAATTACAAGTACGAATCGGCTGACCGTCAGGGGAGTCTCAAAAAACCCACACACGAATGCAAAGCGATCCGTGCACAGAGAGCGGGTTGTGTTTGCAGGTGCAGAGGTTTTAAATGGAAAACAGATATGTGAGGATCAAAAATACATATGTAAAACTTTGTTTCTGTATTTGGATTTTATTTAGATGTATATGAAACGGAACACATTTGTGTGCATTGAAAAACACAAGTGTGGATCCGGAAATACACGTGTGAATCCTTCTGTGCGCATGTGTGTATTATGAGACTGTTCTGAGCCCATAGAGTTCGGCCTCTTTTCTCCGCTAGTGAGAGCCAGAGGACAGCTGCTTTTCTGTCTGATCATTCTCCTGTTTGTAACATTACCGCGTCATATTTTTAATTGAAGTACCAATTTGAACTTTCACAGAGACTCAATTAGTCTTCTTTTTAAAGCTTCTCTCCTGGACGCGAGAATAACCAACACAGATAACAAAACCCACAGTGAGAGAACAACATATAATGTCTTAATTTAGAAGCATTCGAGACGTTGTGCTGGCTGTAGCTTCATATTCAGAACACAGACACTACCTTACTCTCAGCAGAAAATAGAATACTTTTTTTTTAAATTCCTAACTTTTTCCTTTACCTCAAATCACCCTCTGCATGCTACAATATGGGACCTGTGTCACAATACCACCTTCTGTGAGCTTTTTTCAACAGAACACTTTTTCTGTGCTTTGCAAATAGTAACAGTTCTATTGGCAACTTAATGATAATGGAATAAGAGTTTAGGGAAGACGTCTACAAACAATTTGTTTCCCAACAAGTTAATAATCTCATTTCAAACTGACTCTTTACCTGCATTCAACCAAACCCCTCTCAAACAGGGCTGATCAATACTACCCACACCTCAAGCTGATATCAGATAGCTCCCTATACCAACATCTTGGCCATTACAGATTCTGCAACTATGCAATGTGTTTGAAGAGATTACTCACCTGCTATATTCCATCTCACCAGATGATAACTGTCAGTATGCAACACAGTCTCACGGCATTTTGTGTTATAGTCACAAAATGAATCTATTGATTCATGTTCACCAATACGATTTCGCCATTTTTTTCGTGTCACACAGAACGATTTAAAAAGCAATGTAAATAATAACAAATTAGAAGGAAAAACAGATTTAAAAAATACAGATTTCAGTATTCTGACACAGAACGATTTTAAAAGCAATGTATTTCTATTGGTAGTATGTTTTGTGCCTGCACCAAATAATAACAATTTAGATGGAAAAAAAGATGACAAAAAATACAGATTTCAGTAGATTCTGAGGCTCTTTGCCCCATTTCTTTTCCTCGCAGACGGCAAAACAACTCAGACATTATACAATTTAAAATAAAATGGATAGGGTTAGGCTTAGGGTAAGATATTGAGTAAGAACATGTGTTTATGAATTACACAGCTTCTGGTATTCCAAGACCCGAGCGGACAAAAAGACGTGGTGCAGACACGAAACACACTACCAATAGAAATACATTGCTTTTAAAATCGTTCTGTGTGACACGAAAAAAAGGGGAAAATGGTGTTGGTGAACACGAATCAATAGATTACATGTTGTGACTATAACACACAATGCCATGAGACTGGGTTGCAGAATGATGATGGGTGCAGCAGCTAGACCATTCTCCAGCACTGACAGCGTTGTGGAGAGAAGTCTGGCTCTACAAGATTACTCATGAACCAAGGCACTCGGACACTTTTTGTAATACTTAGATTGCATTTTGTTAGTGCTTGGATGTGTTTAAGATATATGTCACTCCAAAATGTAGTCATATTATAGTGTAGGCTATACTGTACTGTATCATGCTTGGTGTTGAAACCTAAAGCAAGAGGCAATCACCTCACTGACCTGAAATGGACACAAGGAACTCTGAAAGTACAGTTCAGTTGGTTTGGGAGCGACAAGGTAAGTGAACTGGAAAGAGAGAAAAAGAACACTCAGTGCGACAGGAACATTGAGAGAAAGGAGCCCAGGCCCGGGGAGGATGATGACATGCTGGGTGGTGTTGTGGCTCTTGGTGATGTTCTGACTGATTCAGAGTGGCATGTTGTTTTTTCTTCACGTTCACAGGCTTCTGCTGCTATACCTCCATGTGCCCATCAGTGCCTCCTGTATCCTCCAGGGATCAAAACCTGACAGCCGAGGAAAACACAACAAAGTAAAACATGTCACGCCAGATCCTGTTACCCCAGGGTGTGAAGAGGCAGGGCCTGTCTCTTCTTTAAGTATTGAGCTGTTTCCTCTCAGTAAAGAGCATCCTAATGATTTCCTGTCCAAATGCTTATCTTCTGTCTGTTGCTAACCGAACAGAGTCTGAAGCTTCTGTCTTTGTTGTGTTTAGAGTCGGTGAGGTTCTGATCATTTATTCCTGTAAATTACTCTGACCTACTAACTGACCTGACCGAAGTTACTGAGTCTATGTGAGTTTACTGCTTGGCTCAGATCCACCAACGTCAGCAAGATCTCACCTCTACTAACTCCCCGAAGAACCAGGTTCAATTACCTGCTGTTTCTATTCAGACAACTCTTTTTAATCTGTTTAAGCGATCCCAAAGGATTTTGATATCAGTGAATGAGGTGTGTTCCTACCTACGTGTGTGTGGCAGGGTGCAGTCTTACCTTTGAAGCAGGAGAGGAGAGCACATATTTTCTTTTAGTTGTCCCAATCCAAAAGGTGAGATCAGTTTATTTGAAGAAAAATAGGTCCAAACCAATACAGAGTCTTTACTCTTTACCTTTTAACACATTATAATCATACGAAACATATCATGCTGGGGTTATATTTTTATCTAAAACCTTAATTCATATTTCTCTCATTTAACTAGAATTATTAGTCCTAAGGTCCTGTACGTAATAATTACGCATTCCAGGCAAGATCTAACTAGAATTATTAGTTCTAACATCCTGCACGTAATAATTACGCATTCCAGGCAACTTTACCGAGAGCCATCTAACCCAGCTCTGAGGGCCAGAGCTTACCGGGAGAGAGTATACCAGGGGTTTCCCCCTCTCTCTCCGACGAAATCCAAAAAAGCTCGTCTCTTTATGCTCAAAAAACCGGATAGAAAACCCACAAACACCTCCTCTATACCCAACCAACGTATTCTATTGGCTCTGGCATAAGACACACCTTCCCAAGTTTGTGTAAAAAAAAAGGACATGACCAGACATATTCTATGACTATGACATAACCACCTTTTTGAGGCGTCAATGTGTTTCTCCTTAAGTCCGGAGCCCCCCTCCCTGCTGTGAGAGGAGAGGAAAGAACCTGCCTACTCTCTTATCAGAGAGTAAGGCATAAATCATTATAGGCCTTACACTCAACTTAACAAACCACTTTGTTTTGTTTATGCTGTAAATATAGAAAAACCTAAAATATGAAGCATTTTCATTGTGGGTTATACAAGAATATAATTGATTATAACTAACTTTCGTTTTAAGTATTCAACATACTATGAAGCTCTCAACAGTTGTCAAATAGAAGTTATCAAACCTCAGGAAGAAAGATTATTTATGAAAGAGCTAGCAAAACATTACAAAAAATGTAGAATCCAGTTATCAGCTATTTTATTTTTTTCTGGTTTGCATAGGCCGTGTTTCCACATAACGTACATATTTTACGTATCCTTCATTAAAGGATTCTTGATTATACATTTTAAATATATACATGTTTAAAGCTGCAGAAGCTGCAGTTATTTAGTGAGGAATAAACACGAGGCACATATTGCATCGGGTGGTAAATTGGCTACTTATGAATTAGCAGTTAACAGATTAGTACATTTCTGCCAGCATTCCTTTCTTGTTTTTAGCAACAGGTTGCCTCAAGCTGTAATATGTTCTTCATTCTTAGAAGGCAATAGTTGTCAACCATAAAGAAGAGCCAAATGATGGACTCAACGAGCTTTTTGAACATTAAAGCATGAGACATATCTAAATATGAATATGAACCTGAAGACGATTAGGACCTCTTTAAAGCTTCTTTGCTGCTGAGGGAAGTCAGATATCTAGATAGACCACAACACATTCATTTATTTAAATAATTATCTTTATTGAACCATCTCTCAAACACACATTCATCAGTCATTCTTACATTCCCAGCCTTTCACAGTAAACCGTTATATAATAACAAACGTTTTCAAAAACAATGCCAACATGTACATTACATCAATGAAGTGGATTCATCCACTTTGCAAAAATGTTAAGTCATTTTAATTATAATTACATAAAGATGTGTTACATAGACATACTTTTTTTTTTTTGGCGTTAAGTCACAAAAAGTAGCTAGTAAAACCAAAACAGTTCTGAGGACATCTTTTCACATCTTTTGGGCCCATGCAGAAATAAAACAAATTCAATTCAATTCAAGCAAACAAACCAAACTAAATAAAATGACAATTTATAAAACTCCAGTTTTTTAAGCCGTTACACTGGATGCCAGTCCGCTTCAGGTGTGTCTTCAAAACAACCAAACAATATTTTTGCAGATTTTAGCCGCCAATTTATTAAGCATTTAGTACATTTTATATCACTGCCATCCAGTGGCGTAACAAGGTTGTGATTGATTTTGGGCCCTCCCCCCCAACTCTGTCTGTCTGTCTATTTCGAGGACGATGTATGACAAAAAAAACTGTCTAATTTTGTCAGTTTAGCCTTTACATCTCCTTGTTCTCTCTTGTCCTTTCTCTTTTGAGCG
Organism: Pseudochaenichthys georgianus; assembly: GCF_902827115.2. NCBI lineage: Eukaryota > Metazoa > Chordata > Actinopteri > Perciformes > Channichthyidae > Pseudochaenichthys > Pseudochaenichthys georgianus. The sequence continues at coordinate 44,446,693 of NC_047509.1, forward strand.
CCGCTCGTGTTTTGGTTTGCTGTACATTATAAATGCAAGCTATTCAATTTGTTATAATTCTGCTGATCTTACTGCTGCTATAGCTGTGTAGTACATATAAATGTTGATGTTGATTAAACAGTTCGCTCGTCACGCAAGGTATCACATGACATGAAAGGGAGCAAGGTCATTGGACAGACAAATTAAAAATTCATTTAGGTTGCTAGGTTACTTTGAAGACTGCGTGAACCAGTCAATGCCATTGGGGCCCCAAAATAAAATATATAACAAAAAAAATTATAAAAAAATTAAATAATATATATACATTTTTATTTATTTTTTGCATGGGCCCCTGGACGGCTGTGGGCCCCGGTGCAATGCACCAGCTGCACCGTGGATAGTTACGCCACTGCTGCCATCAACTACCATGATTACAGCTATCTAGAGGCACCACAACAGCACACTTGGTACTCATTTTGAAGTTTCAAATGCATTAATGCAACCACAACTCAAGCTGATTGGTGCACTTTAAACCAATGTTTGCCTGGACTGGACAAAAGCACACTAGAGAAAAAACATCATGTTTTGGGAACAGTCCATCGAATAAACGTGATTCGTCACTAACGGACTAAAACTATGCATGTTTTTAAAAGCAATGAGTTTGAAGGACATCATTGCATTTTAAAAATGTTGAATACGACTAAAGAACTCGTCACGTCCAATCAACATGACACCATCTGTTTAATACCATACAGCTACAGTTTGAAAAGTGCCCCAAGATCGATGGATAATCCATTTCCAATTATTAAGCGTGCCAATTCGGTGTAGATGTCGAAGGTAGTTGGGAAATGGGTGAGAAGCTGTGACAATGAGTTTACTTTTTACCTTATGGGTTTGTTGATTTTTAAACTTGGCATAAAAAAGATAGACGTTTTGTGGGAAGGCTTGCAACACACACACTGACTGTTAAAGAATATTTTAATGTGATCTGTGCATTTGGAGACTTTTAGTCTTTTCTCGTATGTGTCCTGTTTGTAATTTGAACAGGGCAAAGGTCAAGAGGCTATCCTGTGGGGGAAGTGTGGACCATGCACGTTGGCATTAACAGACCGATCTTTGTTTCTTAAATGTCTGGTACTAATTAGAGAAAGCGTGCGGTTATCAGCTCCCCCCTTTTTACATATAGAAGTTTTCCTGCCTTGCGTCCTCAGTGTTGCCAGGGTCTTTCTATGTGAGATACCTTGTAAATGCTCCGGCCGTGTGACTCTCAATAAACTCCAGTGTTTGATTAAGCGGATTCCAGCTTCCATTCTTTCATTGCATTGCTGAACAGAAGTTTCCTTCACACTGACAGATAGTGCAGAGTGCAACTGCATTATACCTTCAGTCAGTACTAGTGTTAATTTCGTCAGCTATTTTTTAATTTAGTTTTAGTCTTAGTCCTGTGTTAAATTGTCTTTTTAGTTTTAGTCATATTTAGTCACCTTCATCTTGTTTTTATTCAGTCAAGTTTTAGTCGACTAAAAGTCTGAGCATTTTAGTCTTATTTTAGTCAAAGAAAACTAATTATTTTAGTCTACTTTTTGTCAATGAAAACTGTTGAGTCTTTTTTAGTCATCAGATTATATAGAACATTCCAGTCAAAGTAGTCTAGCCAAAACCAATAATTTGTCATTTTAGTCAAACGTATTTCACAATAAGATTATATCTTGTCCTTATTTGATGAAAAACACAGGTTGATTAGAAAGCAGCTTTGCAGAGAGTATCTGGTCAGGTTTGTGGTGTTTGTACCAGCTGTGTTATGGCCACATTGCTTCCCTTCTGATAAAACAATGCATTTGCTTTTTTTCTCAAATATCACATCGTTTCTTTCTCCCAAGCAGTGGGGGCTATAGACTTTTTCGTTGTCAGTAATTTTGACGGACAGGATCGTAACATTTCTGTCATAATCCATTATTATCCGTCGAGTGCACAATTTATCAATCACTCGCGCTGACGGGGGGGTATTCGGTTAACGCGACCACTGCTCCCAAGCCCTGTTGTTGCCATTTTATTTTCTGTTGAATAAGGTTAGTTAGACCATGAGTTAGACCCGAGTCTTCCTATTGTGCCGCTGCCCGGTGTAATTCAAATGTACCGCCGCGCGCAGCACAGAAACAGCTGCTGCTCTGCCGCAGCACCGGAAATGGAACTGCTGGGAGAAAAACTGACTATCAGAGATGTAACGTTATCTTTGATAATATTTCGTCTCCTCATTTTTCGTCAACGAAAGTAAAGAGAGATTTTGGTATAGTTTTTATTCAGTAAACTACATTTTCGTCTCGGCACTTTTCGTCAACGATATTGCATGATGATTTCGTTACAGTTATTGTTTACTGCCGTCGGTGCCGTCTCGTCATCGTCTCACTTTCGTCATGGAAAAAAAGGTCGTTGACGAACATATTTCGTCATAGTTTTAGTCAACGAAATGAACACTAGTCAGTACCACCTAACCCTCACCCTAATGTAAATGAAAGGTTAACCAACATGGTGACTGTTGACATACACTATACACTGTTCTCCCTGTGCTCCTCCAGTGTGTTAGATCTCTTTCTCCAGTAGATCTAGTCAAAACTCAGCCATCATCGAGTGTAGCCTCACCCCAAGTGCATCAAATACATTTCTTATTTTATGGTCTTAAAGATCTAGTTGAGTCTGAGTCTGCGCCATGTCTTAAAAGTTAATAAGGATTCAAATAGGCATTGTCATCTTCAAGTGGCTTTCCTAAAACATTGAAATGCTATAACGGAAGCACATGTGGTTGGCTTCCTTATTCAGGGAAGACAAAAAATAATTAGCATGGAATATAGTTTACCAATATATTCTGTCCGCATTCATATAATCAATGGCTTCACTTCCAAAGGTTCCCTAAGAGGATTCCAATCTCTCCCACATTCAGTCCCTTTGACTATCCAGTGCTAGCTCTTGCAGCAGTGCGGCAGGATGAAGACACTTAGCAGAGTCCTGGCAAAGCCCAGCCTGTGATTACATAATCAGCTCCTAGGCACTGGTTGAGTCAGTGGGAGAACATGCAGGGAGCTGCAGGTTCAGCTGCTCTCTCTGCAGAGCAGCAGGGCATGCTGGGAGGGTGATCTCTCGGACTGCAGCAGCCTACAACAAAAAAGGGAAAATATTACTGGGAGGATAAAGCAAGATGCAGCCTACATCGTTATCTTCTTCTGGGTTTTTTTTTGACACTATCAGTCGCAGTAAGAATGGACAGTGAAAATGAGCGTTTGACCGTATATTGGCATCATAGCAGCACAATGTAATATCTTTATCTGTAGAATGTCACAGACAGAATACCTTATTTTGGTAACATAAGGCTCTTTGCTAATATATTGTTGGGAGTGCGTTGTAGAAAGGGTAGCATCAGCCACACACTCATCCCTAAATGTACAATCTGACTATACATCATCACGACAGATAGACATTTGAAGTGATGTTTCTGGCTTCCTGACATACACAAGTTCAACATTCACTATGTCGTCGACTAAATCTTAAAAAACAGAATTTTGTTATTAATCAAATATTAAAATAAAGTGTTAAAAGGTCAAGTGTTCATCAGCACCTTTCTCATACGAGTTTATGTGCAGGGAGTTGTCCTGGTTGCAGTGACTCGACGTAGGCTAAGGCACTCTGCATGGAGGTCAGGCAGTATCCTTCCTCTCCTATCAAGTAGCTGAAAAAGTCAACATTAGTTGATTATAAGAAATCTGCAAGTCAGAGAAAGAAACGTTGTTGTGATTTGAAGGCATGTACTTTTGAGGTAAAAAAGATAGCAGGACATAAACTGAAAGCAATTTAATTCTACCAGACCTAAAAAAAAACGAGACTCGACTGCCCAAAACATTTCGAAAAATCCAAGAACAGAATAGAGAATTTATTCATTTTGCTGAATTTACTTCAACATTTTCCCACAGTGAGGAAAGGACATCTCTTCTTGAACCTTAAACTATTACTTTGTGGAATGGATCTGCGTGTTTTTTGGAGCCGGTATAAATGAATTAAAAATGTGGGGCAGCATGATGTATGGAGGGCTGATATGTGAGAAGAACTAGTGATTGAGGAGATCTGTGCAGAGAGAGGAGACAGGAGGGGGGGTGCATGTCAACTCTGGCCGACCTTTGAATAACAAGAGTGTACCACAAGACCGACTGTAGACAGGAAGAAGACAGTGAGAGGTAGAGAAAAGAAATTCCTTGTTAACTGAGTTCTGGATATTGAGAGTAAAATAATGTGGTGCACAATACCAACATATTTGTGCTGAAGTTTAATAAGAAACATGCTACTACATACCTTAACAAGCAACCACTAAGAATTTTAGCTGATGACATCTTAATTTGATAACAGGTTTAAGTATTGCACTTGAAGGACTTTTGTCTCACTGTTTGACTTTGTGCAATACCCACTTTTCTTCTGTGCTTTTTTCTCACTGGTTTGAAGTGGATGTGACTTCCATACACCGATCAGGGTTTACTAACATTTCAATCAGAATACAGTAGGTTAAGTTACTGTCAGTGAAATCTGATCAAACAACAGCCACACAGTTATGATGAAGCAGATCAGTTCAGTTTCTCACTGTTAAGCTGCATTCAAATGATACCGTAAGACAACGCTATTGTGTTTCTATGGAGAGTGGTGCTGCCCACCCAGGCTGAAGTGCTACCCTTTGTGCAGCTCAAAAGCCGCCAGGAAGTGCTGCCGATGCTGAAGCTAATTTTCATAGTGGGGAAGAGACGTCCGTAGATCAGCAAATATATATTTTTTATTACTTAAAGGTGGGGTAAGTAAGTTTGAGAAACCGGCTCGAGATACACTTTGTGTTACATTCCATGGAATGCTCTTAACATCCCGATAGCAATGAATATCTGAATTGCTTTGACAACAAATCCATAAAAAAAACGTCATCTGTGGAAGACGCAGTACTGTAAAAAGCACGACCAATCATCTGAGCCGGCCCGGCTAAAATAACTGGATGGCCTACCTGCCTGTCAGCCTTCCATCTGTGCACAAACTTATCTCGTGCCCTCATTGGTCATGTGCGCGTTGGAGGAGGGGCTCTGTGAGGAAGTGGCAGATTTCTTCCGGCTGTGTATTTTCAAATTCTAGCGCACTCGAGCTAGATACCTATCCCACCACTACTCAGTACGAACACTTTTCTGCCTTTATTTTAATTATTAGGGTCTAAGAGTTGTAAAATGAGCTTAACCTGTAAAGCCCGAAGGTCTCCGCCGACGGGGACCCTGTTTTTTTTTTCTCACAACACTGTGTCTCAGGGCATCTTAATATTTAAAAACCTATTAATGTGTTATACCAGATTAACGAGAAGAATCTCAGCTAACTGACAATATGAACCTTTTTTACAGAAACAAAACACAAGTCTCACAAGAAGCGTTAGCATTAGCCCTTAGCTAAAACGGGCAGATGCTACTTCCGGTGCTAACTAGCAAAAACGATCTTTAAAATGTAATATTTTCTGCACAAACTACATATCATCTGAAAGCTGATACTCCACAGATTATTTTTGTTATAAGTATCATCACTGTAGGACACAAACTCACTGAGCTAGCAGCCAGAACAGAGAAGAAAAAAAACAACAGTTTTCAAAACCATAACAATAATTATATCTTACCGTTGCTGTTTTGTGATCAAAGCTCTTGTTTAAGGGAATACAAACCCTGTTTAAGGTTAATCCAATGTCTCTTAGTCACTTTATAATTGTTCTTGATAATCTATCATTACATTCATGGCAGCGGAGTAGGTACAAAGTTTCGCAGTCCCGAGCTAACGCTGTCTCACGTGCTGTTTACGCAAACCTCTCTCTACTTGTAAGTGTTTAGCGGGACTTACTAACTGTCACTCGATTCTATTGGCTCTAACGGTTCAGAAAAGGTGTCAATCACCCAAATCGACCAATGGGTTCCAAAGATATGATCCTGCGTAGTATAAACTACACCTGCTCCGGCTCCATTACGCATTACGCAGCCAGAAGGGAGAGCTTCACCACAGAGCAGGTGCTAGAGATGCTAGCTGACGATAGCTATGATCATACCAGATGACTCTTCGTCGGATGATGAAGATCTCCTCCAGCCAGACCTGTATCCGGACAGTAGTGACTCGGATGTTGAACTTCCACAACAGGTATGTAATCTCTCTGTTTTTATATATTACTTATGTGTTTGGTGAAACTGCGTCACAGTGCTAGCTTAGCCAAGAAGCTACAGGAATGATTAGGCAAAATGCTAAATAGTGTTACTTGTCTTTTTCATTTCATTTCATTTCAAACCTTTATTTAACCAGATTGGTCCCATTGAGATCATAGATCTCTTTTTCAAGGAAGACCTGCAGCATATAGGTTCCACATGAAACATAAAACAATAAAGGACATTATATTTACAGGATACATAGTTATAGACATTTACAAGTGCCCATTGTATCAGCAAGCATTTCATTTAGCCTTTTGGAGTTACATTTTCTAAATGAATGGCCAGTGAATGAATATATATATATGTGTTTACTTATTTATTTGGTGTAATATTATTCATTTATTGTCCAATATTATCCTTTTTATATATTACTTTTGTGTTTGGTGGAACTGCATCACAGTGTTAACTTAGCCAAAATGCTAAATAGTGTTACTTGTCTTTTTGGAGTTACATTTTCTAAATGAATGGCCAGTGAATGAATATACATGTGTTTACTTATTTATTTGGTGTAATATTATTCATTTATAGTCCAATATTATCCTATAAGTATAAGCCAGTGAATTAATCTAATCTCTTTGTTTTTCCACATTTGTTAGATGAGGTGTGACCCCAGCAGGACAAAGCCACACACCCAGAAGACTTTCAGGGAGCGGCTTGCTGCAGAATTGTTGGAGTTTGCTGAAGGCCCTGCTGAAGGCCCTGCACCTCCACCACCCCCTCTTCCACCACTCACATGCATGCCCGAGTATTATGGGGAAGATGCCACCAAGCTCAGGAAGAACTGCAGGAGGTGCCTAGATGCTGGACTCAAAAGGGTGAAGACACCTGTGTACTGCAGGAAGTGCCAGGTCCCTCTGTGCTTCACTGTCAAAAGGAACTGTTTCAGGGAGTGGCACGACCTAAATACTGGAACATTCAGGTAGGTATAAAGTTCAGGTAGGTATAACATTTTGCGAGTGTTTATTTAAAAAAAAAATACTTGTTGTTTTAATATACCTAGTGTGATTTTATTGTATAGTGTGTTGGTAAAATATTTGTTGTTTTTACAAACCTACAGTGTGGTTTTATTGTATAGGACGTTGGTAAAATGTTTGTTTTTACATGCCTATAGTGTGTTGGTAAAATGTTTGAAATAAATCTGCCCCAGTTGGAGTCAAATGTTACCTATGTTTCCGTTTTTTTTTATTGTGCAAGGACACCTACACACAATGACCTACAGTGTAGTTTTATTGTATAGTGCAGGGGTGGCCAACCAGTCAGAGGTTAAGAGCCACATTGTTTCTATGTTACTGCAAAGAGCCACATCAAACACACAGTCACTGATACCGCTTGTTTCAGTATTTTGTTTTATGGAGACAAGATTTCAACCACGTCACTGATGCATTTTTGTGGCATTGGGATATATATTTTTTAAATCCTCTGGAGCAGAGAGAGGAGATTATTGTTATTGATTAATGCATCAGTGTTTCTTTGGGTCAAAAACACTAAACTCACAACTTAAAATGAAAGCATTTAGTTTATTTAATAAAAGAGCACATGTTCAATGTGAAAAGTGACAGTAGTTATAGATTATTCGCAATTTAGTGCTATATATATATATTTAAAAAAAAATTATATATTTGTTTTAAACACCTTGAATTTCAGGGGGGGGCGCGGGGTTCCGTTGGCGGGGCGCAGCGCCCCTCCAAGACAATGGTAGGGGAAACACTGGATAGTGTTTAATCAACGATAGGTTTCCCCCCCTCAAAGGTGATTGGTTCACTGCATCGCAGGTATTATTGTGATTGGTTCTTGGGCCACATCAAAATTAGACGCGCTGTCATTCTCTCATACTGACACCTGACACCACACATACACACCGGGAGCCGGGACGAAAGTAACACGGGACGAAAGTAACGGAGCGATTTTATCCGAGCCCAAACAACTTTGAACGGCCAAATTACGTCAGAATTATCAGCATTCAATACTTAACAGACCTACTAAATATCAGGTTTACTTTTCTTAAAAAAAGGGAAACAGTATTAAATGTAATTATTGTGCTTTATTTCCCACCAGAACCAGAACACAAACTTTTAAACAATGAGAACAATAAATGAAATAAATGACAATAATACGTATTAAATAAAATTAATACATTTCTCACACAGGCCTCGTGGTGTCCGTAGGCTTGCCCTCACTGTCAGAGATATAGCTAAAATACTTCCAAATTTCGCTTCTGACGTCTTTTTTGTTAACAAGCCGAGGCGCAGCGGCAGCTGCACTCCCACTTGCAGCCATGCTTCTCGTTTTCTCACATGCTCTGGCAGCTTGCGCGTGCACGAGAGAGGGGAGGCACTTGAGCGTGCTTGAGGGGAGGGACTGCAGGCACGGCTGCAGTGCAGGGAGTGGAAGCAGAGCGCTGAACACACACGGCTCTTATTAAAACGGCGCTTTGTCACCGGAGTACTTTTCCCCGTCATTCTTAAAGTACCGATACTAATGAAACGGAGGAATCCTAACGTTTTTAACGGCAGGGTATCGCGGTACCTTTCAAGTATCGGTACACCGTGCAACACTAGTCAGGAGTCAGTGTCTCTCCCCCAAACTCACACATATACAATTCGATATGAACTGAAGAGCCGCATGAAACTAGGCAAAGAGCCGCATGCGGCTCGAGAGCCGCGGGTTGGCCACCCCTGGTATAGTGCGTTGGTACAGTTACATACACACACAGCTACACTTACACATACACACCTACACATACCCACACAGCTACACTTACATACCCACACAGCTACACTTACACACACATATTTTTAACATTTTTTTAAGAAATATATATATTTTTTTTAAGAAATATATATATATATTTTTTTAAAAAGGTCAAATGGCACTGATGGAACCAAATGTGCCCAAAGCTTATTCCGTCTGGACTTTATTTTCATAAACCTCTCTAAAAAGGTCAAATGTCACTTGTTTTGCCTCAATCTTGATACAGGGTACTTATTATGTTATACTTTGGATTCCGAAAGCTTTTAGGCTACTAACCCATCATTCAAGGTTGGTCTTCACTATAAGTAATGGGTTTTCTTTAGGCGGAGACAGGAATTTACATTTTTTTCCTATGTTCCATCTGAATTTACTCTAATCTATATTGATTCTGACACTTCTACATCCAACTCACAGATGTAACCTTGCTTTGACAACAACAATTATTTATATAAACCTTTTAGAAGTGAAGTTATAGTCATTTGTTCTGGGAATGTCATTTTCGAGCCTGAAACCTGAAAAACAGGCTCGGGGTTTAACAGGTTAAAGCTGAGCACAAGGGAAAACTCAAGTGCGCCCTCTCTATGGGACCACATACGGGAACATTTGCTCTCCAGAGGCAGGCCATTTTGTCTTCAGGCTCCACTGAGCAACTCATAGAAATGACCAAGGCTCCGCCTCAAAGGCCCTCGCTGACTATTTCATGCGGTGAACGACACCAAGGGTAGCGCTCAAAGTTTGAATTATTTTAACTTAGACCAAGTTACAGCTGACATTTCGACCCGCAACCAATCAGAAAATGTATGTAGCGGCGCAGGCTAGCAGGCGAGGCAACCATAGAAATGTAACTTAAAGTGGACCTATCATTCTGTATTTGAACAATATATTGTGTTTTTTTTTTCAAAAAACCAAACAGATCCTGCATTTCAGCCATGCCTCATTTCGCTCTATTTGCTCTTTCCAGCCCTGTTTTTGCAGGGGCTGATTCTGTGACGTAGCTTTAATGCAAATGAGCTGACCACGCCCCCCTGGAGGAGAGGGGAGCGTACTCGGATCAGCTGCTGGGATGTCAGAAGAGGGGGAGGAAAAGAGATCTCCGTCCTCCGTGTTTTATTCTTATATGATTATATTGAGTCGTTATTCAATTGTTTTAAAGCTCAATAAATAACAAAGAAGACCTTTGACCGGCACTTTTCTAATTTTGTCCGGAAGATTTAAACTTTAACGGACATGTTGACCGGCGAACAAAAATCTAACTGAAACTCTGCCGCACGGTCCCCTCGTCCCTTGGAAGAGGCGGAGAGGTGGGTGTTTGTCATCTGCTGGTGGACTACCGATTGCATTGAATTACAGCAGCAGGAGCAAACGCTTGTCTCGGGGAGGGATAAAAAGAGCCACAGCTGCTATTGTGGCAGACTACAGCGCCACTTACAGGCCTGGCATATGTACTACAGCGTCTCCAGTGCTTTCGAGCGGCAATGCAGTGTGCGAAAAAGTACACGTCCCTCCGTCCGGGACGTGTTATTTACAATATCGGACAAGTAGATCTTTCAATTGACTTGTCCGGTGGACAAGTGATGTTTTTCGGCCTGATTTATTGACAAATTATTGATAAATTCAGTTTACAAAAGGGAGAACTCATTCGCAAATTGTACGTGTCCGCCATTGTTAGTTTAGAAATGTTAGTTTTGGTTCTGCTTGTCGATTCCTAAGGAAATGCATCTTGCCGCTTTCTGTACAGTTAGACGGGGGCGGGGCGGGAAGTGGAGCACAGTGGCAGGGTTGGGAAGCAAAACTCGGTTCCGAGTAGGAACAAATAACAATTGTCCGGTACCGGGATTAATAAGAGTTGTGAGGACAGGAGGCACCGCAGCTCTCTCTCTCTCTCTCTATGCTCCGTATCAGCTGATCGCTGCATGGTGCAGCTCAGTATCTCTCTCTCTCTCTTTCTACACAAATCGGATCCGCTGCCACTTTAACAGCCTCATCTTTGTCAAACTTTCTTATGTTCTTTCTCTAACACCTAATGAAGGTTATTAAGCGTTTTAGCTCATGTGTTGTTAATATTGACCACCATTTCCTTTATGAAGTGAAGCAGCCTCCCTGTGTGTGTCCTCGCGCTGTCCTCACATCCCCGGACCCCCAGACTCGGAGGAGCACAGGGATGTCAGTATTGTTTATGAAGCAGGGTATAGAAAGTAGCTACATTATTGAAATTAAAATACAATGTATTTACTTTTACAAACAGTGAGCAGCTGGGCAGCTGCAGCATGTGTATTGCAGGACATGTGTAAGCATGCAAGCGTCTTTGAGTTGTAGAAAAGCGCTAGGCATATAGGCTATACATATAATGTGTTATTATTATTATTAGGCCTATGTGTTGGACATGTGTGGTTGGACTCTGTCTCACAGGCAGGCTGCAGTGTAACATCAGAGGACACTGGGCCAATTGTACATTTTCAAACTGCACCACTTAGAACTAAACAATGCAGAGATTATTTTTATATAATTGTATTCAATAACCGTAAGAAATTAAACAGTATGAAGTGATTTGTAAATAGGAATACAGATTTGACTTAATGTTTTCATAAATATATTTTTCTCCCAGTGTGTCATGGGACTTATTTTTACCCTCTCAAAGAACTGGAATCGAGAACCGAAAATAACCGGAATCGAAAAGCAGAACCGGAATCGTTAAAATCCAAACGATACCCAACCCTATGTGTGATGCAGTAAAATCTTACCGCTCACTTACGTTAGCGGTGTCGTAAAAACTGTGGGAAAATGTAAAATACGATGGCGAAGAAGAAGATTCCAGTGGCCCCAATTTTTGTCCATTCTGGACAAGTGAAGAATGTATTCGGACAAGTACATTGCCAAACTCACTTGTCCATGGACAAGTACTCTCTAAAAACTTTTTCCGTGGCCCAACCCCCCATTCCCCTGATAGGTGGAGAGTTGGCCATATAGGCGGAGCTCCTCGTTCCTGACGTCAGAGAATTTTCAAATCTGTATCAGCTCCGTTGCAGCCCCGTTTTTAGAGATTTGGGTATGGAGGAAAAGAGAGAGGGTTGTGTTTTCTGACACTTGGTGAGTTCCCTGGAACACCGGGGACACATATTCATGTATAAAAGACTTATAGAAGTGCTTTTTGCATGATAGGTCCCCTTTAACTGGCTGTTTTCTGCCAAATCTTGCGATGGGCAAATCACATATAATCTAAATGCAGCCTTAAACATTGATAACTGTGGATTTTGTCCAGTATTTGTTTTATTTTATTTTGACTCCCTCAAGCTTCTGATGGATCGCACTGTAGAAAGCACAGTGTGATCCGATAATGAAGTAGCTGCAATAATGCCAAGAACAACAGTATTTGAATTTTTTGTTAAAAGGACAACTTCTGGTATGAAACATAACAATTATAAAAAAAATGCTCAGGCGAGCAAAATGACAAAAAAGAATGAAATGAGACTAAAATTCAGAGATTAACATAGGACTGTAATCAAAACTGTAACTAATTATACAAATCTGTTAATAATGAAATAGGGGGAACAAAGTTAAAAGTTACTTTTTATTCAAAGGCAATCTTATTTTAAATCCGGTGTACATAATAAACATTGGTTTGTTTAAGTAAACGTGCACCGCTGGCCCACCTCTGTTGGTGCTTGTTGACCGAAGTTGGCAGGAATGACATCAAGAAGCAGAGATAGCAAAATATGCTTCCATTCAGAAAGCATTTGACATAAAACTCAAGAGTTCAAGTAAAAAAGAATATCAAAATGAAAGGATATGTTATGACGCATTAAATCTTATCAGGCTTCGATTGATTGATTTTTGATTGCGTCAAAGTTATGCCTCGTCTAGTTTACTAAATAAATGTTTTTTAAAGGCTTAGTGCAGGGATCACCAACTACATTTGTCCAAGGGCCAAAATGTATCCAATAGACCCTACGTGAAGGCTCTTCACGCTAACGAAGGATCACTTCTAGGCAGGGTTGGGAGGGTTACTTTGTAAATGTAATCAGTTACTGAATACAGAATACATGCTCTGAAAGTAATCAGAATACAGTTACAGTTACGTGTCTTAAAAAAGTATTCAGATTACTTTTAGAATACTTTCTTTTTCCATAACAGATGGGTATGTTTTGGTGAACAGGAGACACTTATTTTATTGTTATAATGGCTTATCAAGAACTCAAACACAACATCTTGGTGTCATTCTGGACAGCTCTCTCATCTGCACCCCACATGAAAAACATCACCCGGACTGCATTCTTTGTACCGTCTTAAAACCTTTCCTTGGAATATGTTATGAATTGTAAGGTGTCCTTGGGTGCTTTGAAAGGTGCCCCTAAATAGAATGAATTATCATTATTATCTGAAACGATGTAATAACTTTTTCCAGTCACTTGCCCCATGCATTCAGCAGCAGCAGGCCATTTACTTTGATTTGATCCCGTTATGAAATGTCATCATTTCAACAATAAATAAATGCATAAACGTTATCTTGCACATTTTATCTAACCATCTCCGTTTCTAACTTTCAATATATTTTAAAAGAGATCTCTCTCTCTCACAGACACGCTGCATCTCTCTCTCGCTCACAGACATGCTGCAGCCCCGTGCAGTGTGCACACAGTTCTGCCGGTAATGAATATTACATTTTGTGAGGAAACTTTTCCACTAATAATTCCAATAAGTATTCCAAAATGTATTCACTTCAGGTTTACGAAAGTAACTGTAATCAGATTACTCGTTTTTCAAATGTAACGCCAGCTGAATACAGTTAGCCTACTTGATGTTTGTATTCTGATTACGTAACGCCGTTATGTTTTCCGTTACAACCCAACCCTGCTTCTAGGCTACTGTCCCTAGGGTTGGGTACACCATTTCGATTCCAACGGCATCATTTAGAAATGGGAATTTCGGTTCCGCTTTTCGATGCCTGAGGAAATGTTTCTCGCCGCTCTCCGTAGCCTACTGTATGACTGCGGCGAGGCGGGAAATGTAGCGTTGTACCTACACTTCCTACAGTGTAACCTGAGACCAGGGCCGGCCCGTTGCACTGGCGTTATAGATGTTCGCCTAGGGCGCCAGATCTGTGGAGGCGCTGCGCTGACAGCTCTGGGAGGGAAAATAAATGTTTTGACCGTTGGTGCTCATACTACATTTTCGGGCCTTGATGTAACAATATTCATAATTAAGTAAATGTAACACCCTTTTTCATCCCGGTTACACGTTTCATTTGCCCTGTACAATGCGCGCTGCAAGTGAGGAAAATGGGGGATGTTGGCTTATCTGGCGCCCGCAGCTCACAGCCAAAGTGCGAGTGAGCGAGGGAGAAAGGGAGGGTGCACTGGAACCGGCGCTGTTGTTATTAGCATCTGGTGCTAGCTGCTCTAACGGAAGAAGAAGATGTTTCTACAATGATGTGGAGGGAGAGTCCTCTCCAGTCAGACTGAGGCTGATAACTACAGCTCAGTGAGGTAAAGGACTCTGAGTGTTTAGATAGTTCACTTTAGTCTAAGTTATCTCAGTGGGTCTCAAACGTTTTGATCACAATTTATGTAAACACATATTTCCAAGGCTCTCCTTTATAATTATTGGGATAAAACAGGTTTGAAATCATTCCAATGTATACTATAGGACAGTAAACCAGACATATCGTTTTAAACTGGAGAGATAAATAGAATAAAATAGTAAAATAAAATATGAATGAACAACAAAAATAAAATACGTTACATGTATTTGTTATTGGCTATGGGTTATTGGTTATGCTCACATACTTATTTAATTATTCAAATGTAAACCGATCTTTTTCATATGGGTGTTTAGAGTTGTACCCCCTAGATCTAGTCTCTAGTCATTCTGCTTAAAGTGCACCAGATTGAAGCATTTTGCTTTAAAATGTTCAAACATTTCTTCCCGGTATGCCTGAGAAGGCAGATATGCTTGTTTTTCTCAACAAGAACTTAATCGATTTTTTTACCCTGCCCCTCAAAGAATCGGAATTGAGAACCGTTAAGAACCGGACTCGAAAAGTATAATCGGAATCGGAATCAGAATCGTGGAAATTCAAACGATACCCAACCCTAACTGTCCCGCAGCTCCTGCCTCTCTGTTGGACTCTGTCGCAGCGGGGCTACTGCTGTGGTGCGGAGCGCACAAAGCAGACTCTTCTTCAATATTTGGGATATCCATCGTAGCCAGGGTTTACGATCAGTTTTTGGGTGATTTGTACTGAGGAACAAGTATCACATCACGACGGGTGAAAAATAGTGTTTTGGTAACACGGGGTGTTCAGGTAACACTTAAAGACTTTGTTATGGAACGCAAAGCAGAGTAGGGGGCTAGTACACCCTCCTGAGGGTCCGATTGTGGATGTCATGCGAGCATAACATGGTGAAAACAATCAGTCTAAATTAACAATCGGGACGGAAATGTTCGGATTTCCAAAGGGAGGTTCTGTGAATAAATAAAAAATCAAGAACCGAAATAATTGAACTATTCATATCTTAGACTGCACTGTAACTTTTATCTTTTAATGTTTATTTTATTAGCTTTTCTTTTTAATGACTGATTTTAAATGCCATTTTCTTAATGTCTTTCATTTTTCATTTTTCTTTTAATGTTTCTTTTATTATCTTTTACTGTTTTTAAATGCCTTTGTCTGAATGTCTTTCATTTTTGTAAAGCACCTTGAATTGCCTGGTGCTGAAAGGTGCTATATAAATAAACTTGCCTTGCCTTCACAACGAAGGATCACTTCTTCTTCAAGGCAGGGAAGGTTTCGCAGTACGCAGTCTAGTGTCCCGCAGCTGCTGCCTCTCTGTTGGACTCCGGTGCTGCACCTTACTCACGAGACGTTGTAAAAAAAAAAGCAGTAACCACTCCGCCAACGCCACAGTCACCCCCGTCGTGCGGGCCGGATGACAATGTCTGGCGGGCCGGACGTGGCCCGCGGGCCGCCAGTTGGTGGTCACTGGCTTAGTGCCTCAACTGGTTTATTAGCAAACTGCAGTCATGACGGTAGTCTAAAACTTGGAAATAAAATCTCAAAAAGTTTGACTGATAGCCGACACAGCCAATAGTTTAAAGACTCCGTTATCTCATTGACTGACTTTGGAATACCGGAGCGTATCCACCCTCTCTCAGCCCGGTGGCCAGTCTCCGTTCCTCCTGAGCCCTTCCAACCCACTGAACTATATAAACATCTAGTGGGACTTTATTTTTATTTTTATAGAGAAGCAAAACCAAATCCCAAATATCCTGACATTCCTTTGGCCACTGCCAATCTAACCAGCTGGATTTTACAGTCCTTGTTTTTACTGCAGTGAGTAGACCTCCTGGGTGTGGTCCCAACTCACACGCCACAATAAAGTATCTCAAGACCACCTGCACTCCCCTACTGTGCAAAGCCCCGCTTACTTTCTTATATGCTTTATATGTGTTCAATTTTAGGTTGGCAATGTTGTCTTAGGCTGCGGCCCCACGAGGACGAAAACGGCTAAACGCATAGGATTAACGCAAACGCAATCGCAAACGGCTTCCGTCCACATGCAATAATTATCCGGATAGTGTCTGCCCACACGAGACCGCTCCGTTTAGCTCCAACCGCTGGAGAAGCTGCAGTACATATGCCGAGCCTGTACGTGGCGCTGTAACTTCCTCCACAAAAGCAGAGAAGAAGCATGGTTGTCATGGTTGCCCTTCTGTTTATTCTCCGCGGTGGGGGCCGAGGGAACCGGGCAGAGTTTTTCGCCAGTCAACGTGTATTAAAGTTTAAATCTTCCGGACAAAATGATAAAAGTGCCGGTCAAAGGTCTTCTTTGTTATTTATTGAGCTTTAAAACAAATGAATAACGACTCTATATAATATAATAATAAAATACACGGAGCCTCTCTTTTTCCTCCCTCTCTTCGGACAGCGCCAGTGTCTGTCTCATGCAGCATCTGATCCAGTAATGAGTGACCCGGCCGACTGTAAACATAAACATATTTATAACTAGTTTAGGGAGTTTGAGAGGTAATTAAAATAGCTAAGGGTGATGATCTGACTGAAGTGTGTGTTTTGCTGCAGAGGGAGGAGCTGCAGGTGAGCAGAGCTGCGTGTCTCCGTCCTGTCAGATTAGACTTCACTCGCGTTTAGGTCCACATCGAGAGAAAGATAAATAATCTGAATTCAGGGTGCAGTTTACTTTGACGTGGGGGTGAGCAGCAGAGGTGGGGAGAGGCGGGGCTATTGCCTCATCATTATTGCTGTAGATGTTGCACAAACAACTGTAGCATGGTCAATAGCGTCCGGAGCACGATAGCAACTCTGCGATCCGCCATTGTTGTTGTTGTTGGTGGCGAAACACTTCAGCACTGGCGCGGGGTAAGCGGAGGTGAGCAGAAGAGGTGGGGAGAGGCGGGGCTATTGCGCAATCACTATCAGTGATCTGAAAATGTCCGTATAGGGCGCACACACGGAGCTGTTTGACCCCCCAGAGAGTGGCGTATGCATTTCTATCTACCTTGGGACCCGTTGTCGTTTCCTCAGTCGTTTAGTGCCGTATTCGGTCGTCCTCGTGTGGCCGAACGGTCTACATGACACTAAACAGTAACGCAAACGACCGAATTCGTCCTCGTGGGGCCGCAGCCTTAAGACCACAAAACTTTTCTAAAGAGTGTGTAGCGCTTCACATCCGAAGAGTAAGATGTTATCTAGAAATTGGATATTGCATTTTCAAGAGCCATGTAATCAGACATCACAGGGGGATAACTATGTACATGCATACTAGGGCCTGCCTTTTTGAGAAGGATTAAGATACAAATAGAAAAGTCTTAAATATTGTATCTGTACTTCTTTATTATCATCACAATTCTAAAATACAATATAACAATTTATTGAAAATGTGTAAAAAATATTTACTGAGCAAGACATTTTAAAGTTGAAAAATAAAGTTGTCAGTTCTCTCTTGTAAATAAATCTGTTTATTGTGATGGAACTACACTGATGGTGTGCAGAAAGCCTTTGACAGAAATGCTTTATTACTAGCAGCGACAGGGATGGCTGTTTAGTTGTGTTGACCTTGATAGTCTGTGTGTGTCTGCGGACAGATTTTTGTCACAAAACTTAACACTATATAGACAAAAGTATTGGGACACTCCTCTTAATCATTGAATTCAGGTGTTTCATTCAGTCCCATGGCCACATGTGGATACAATGAAGTCTGTCTTTATAAACATTTGTGAAAGAATGGGTGGTTCTAAAGGGCTCACTGAATTCTAACGTGGTACTGTAATAGGATGCCACCGTTGCAACAAGTAAGTACGTGAAATGTCTTCTCTCCTAGATGTTCCACGATAAACTGTAAGTGGTATTATTGCAAGGTGGAAACATTTAGGAACCACAGCAACTCAGCCACGAAGTGGCAGACCACATAAAGTGGTAAAGCCTGTTGTGTTCCAGCATGACTGTGCCCCACAAAGCAAGGTCCATAAAGGCATGGTTGGATGAGTTTGGTGTGGAAGAACTGGCCCGCACAGAGCCCTGACCCCTGACCCCCACCCCATTGGACACCGTTGGGATGAACTAGAACGGAGAGCCAGACCCTCCTGTCCAACATCAGTGTCTGATGTCTACAAACCCTTCCCAGATGAGTGGAAGCTGTTATACTGCAAAAAGGGGACCAACTTCATATGAATGCCTAAGAATTTGGAATGGGATGTCATAAAAGCTCCTGTAGGTGTAATGTGTAGGTGGCCCAATACTTTTGTCTATATAGTGTATGTGCAGTTAAGATAACAAATGATGTCTCCACCAGCTCCTTTTCAAACACCCGTCTATCGATCTGTGCTTACACTGCTTTACTAAAGTCTGTCTGCCAAACAGTTTATTTACGCCACGGTAAGCGTTTTTATTGAAAATAGTTACAGCCAAAAGACGACATGTTACAGCAGAGGTAGTGATAAGTCTGTGTGGGTTTGCTACTACTCACAGTTATCCCTCTCACATTCCACAGTCATTTGACTCCTTAGTCGTAGTAGTGCAATGCCTGTTTTGGAAGTACTTGTTCCTCTGCTCCTCTGGTTACAGATAGATAAGAACTAGGGCTGTCAGTCGATTAAAATATGTAATCACGATTAATCGCATGATTGTCCATAGTTAATCGCGATTAATCACAAATTAATCGCACATTTTTTATCTGTTCTAAATGTACCTTAGAGGAATATTTTTCAAGTTTGTAATACTCTTATCAACATATGAGTGGACAAATATGCTTTATGCTAATGTTTATTATCATTTGAGCAATAACAAATATCCTCATGAATATTAAACACAACAACCTGGAACCTCTCTCATACAATAATACAATACAAATGGTGTGTGTGTGTGTGTGTGTGTGTGTGTGTGTGTGTGTGTGTGTGTGTGTGTGTGTGTGTGTGTGTGTGTGTGTGTGTGTGTGTGTGTGTGTGTGTGTGTGTGTGTGTGTGTGTGTGTGTGTGTGTGTGTGTGTGTGTTGGATCGTTGGAGCTATGTGCAACTCAAGGCTCGAACGGGAGCTGCCTGGACGCTGCAATCATGTTGCGCGCACTATCCGTGCTGAGTGTACAGACTTCTCCTACAATGTCCCACTGTCTGGCTTCCTGCATCAAGTCAAGTGCTCGGCGCAGTTGTGGCGAAATGTCGCTCCTCTGTTTTCATTTAAACAGCTCCTTATATCCGTTAGCGCAGCTAGCTAGCACCAGATGCTAACAACAACAATGCACGTAAGGTCTCTCTCTCGCTCGCTCGGGCCACACACACACACACACACACACACACACACACCCTCCCGGTCCTCCCGATGGCCAGTCGGTGCCTGCCGGTGAGCGTGGAAGTGTGGTCTGCCACAAGCGGGCGGCAGGAGCGGGGCTGTCAGCATCAGCTTGTAGATGGTATTTTAAACTCGATGCGCTCTGAAACTACGGGGCGGCCGAGGAAAGAAAATACACATGCGTTAATCGCGTTAAAATAATTAGTGCCGTTAATATTTTTTGCGTTAACGCGTTATTAACGCGTTAACTTGACAGCCCTAATAAGAACTAATTAACTGTATTGTTCAGGGCCCACAAGTTTAGAAAGCCTAGGGACCAGGCACAGACATTCCCCCAAACTGTTATTCTGAGGGCGTAGATTGACCCACTACTAGACCCTTCTTCAGCCTTATGACCACCTTCTTCTTTGCCAGTTTGTGTTTATTGGGTAGCATTTTCGATATGCACCTTGATTATAGCACATATTTTTCATCATAGGATGAGAAAGCTCAAGATCTACGCTCCTCACCATGGACGCTTGGTCAAGTTTTAAACTGTGGCGGGGGTCATCACTCAATACAAAATAATGTAAGACATATTTTGCACTTCTTCAGCTTCAGAATCAGCCATGTTATTAACAATTCTGTCAATAACACATTTCACAAATAGATTTGTGTATCTGTTATATTTGGAAAGTTCAGATATCATTTTGTGACAGGTGCATGAGGAAAAGGTGCTCAAATCAGGACCAAACAACAATCACCTTTAAAAGGTCCCCCATTATAGTTTTTTACAATGATACACTATAGGCCTCAGCTGTAAGACATGTCTCTGAAGTATTTGGCTGAAACACCAAACAGATCGGTGTAGCATCCCATAAACCCCTCCGTTTTCAGCCATGTTCAAAAAGTGCTGATTCTCTGTCTGTAGCTTTAAATGAGCTGCTGTTGGCCACGCCCCTCTGCGAAGTGATTGGTTCAAAACTAAAAATGGTGCTCTAGGAGGAGATTCAGGTGATAAGGTGGGCAGGTGTTACCTTGTTTGGTTTGGGCTAATGGTTACACAAGCCAACAAACTGTGGGGACATCATAAAGTGGCCAATCTGATCAGCTCCTTTTCAGACAGGTTTTTATATAAATGGATCAGGATATTTTGTCCTGGAACTCCCTGAATCCCTTAACAGAGGGGACACATGTTTATGTTTAAAAGACATGAAACGCTGAGAAATGCTGTGTCGTGTCAAAGTAGTCTCAGTGAAAAGAATGTAACCCTCGATGGACTCCTTTTCCCTTCCTGCCATTACACATCCATGACAAAAACGATTTGTATCTTTTCTCAGTTTTCCACATTTTTGTCATAAAATCCCATCATCAATCAGAGCTGTTACACGGATGATTATTGTGCAGGCTGGCTACCATTTGTATCAGGTTAACTTTAGGAACATTCACTCTAAGTAACAGGCCATTTGTAAGCTTCTTCCACACGGGGAAGGGTATCGTGCACATACACATTTCTTCAAAATCGTGACAAATCTGTTATGAAATATTTGCTGCAAACAAAATACATTTTCCATTGTTTGTCATCATGATGACTCACCCTTCATGAATGAACTCCTCCAGAGCAGCACACTCAGACACCAGCTGAGGACACTGGCAGCGCAGCGCCACAAAGGACAGGATGGGCAGCAGGTCATCTGCACCGCTGTTCACCAAAGGAAGGAAGTTGGCGTTGAGATCAAGTCAAATAAGTAAATAAATACAGCACAGAGTCAAATACAAATGGTGACATTGAAAGAGTATGATGGCATGTGCTCCCCAGAGGTCTGGATGGAAACTACATAAAAAGAGCGTGTTCAGGGATGGGAAGGATACAGCTCTGTTCTCCCTCAATGATCTGATGGGAGGTCAAAGTGCAGCCTTGGAGATGATGAGAGCCTGATAGCATGCTCCCTGTGTGCAGACACTGACCATTTGTTTATCAGGACTCACACGCAGGGCCAACGGCTTGCTTGCTAGTTTGCGTGAGAAGGTAGGTTTCTGGCCCTCCACTGACCCGGCCGCATGCAACTGGATACTCTCCTCCTGCAGGATTGTGGAGGCGTGGACAGCCTCTTGTAACCACTGAGACCTCACAAGCCTGCATTATAATGTTGTGAGTTCACCGCAGTAAACACAGACACTGAAACTGGTGTCTCTGCATTCCAAGGATACAATGCACTCTCCCCACATGCATGCACGCTGATTTTAATGAGAAGATTAGGCTCCATTATGGGTAATGGAATTTATTTCATATTAGTGAAACGAGTAAACAAGGGAAAAAGGAAACGGAGGAAAATGTAGCAGCACAATAGAAAAGAGAAAGAAAGGGTTGTAGACAAAAGAACACAATAGAACAAATGAGCTCCCAGTTGGTCGAGGACAAAGAACTGACAAGAAATGGAAATGCTGTTGAAGAATTAAAGAGGGCAGTGAGTACAGTACGACACATGTGTGTGTGTGAAACTAAAGTGAAAGGCAGCAGCAACAAAACAAAACAATGCTAAGCGCAGGTATGCAATATATACAAAACACACACATCCCTGATGAACAGAACACTGTAGCACCACATTGCATCGGAACCAGGCCTGGTAAAAACACGCTGTGTGCAGTGACACACAAATGCAACCTGTATTTAGATGGACAACAAAAAAGCATTCACATATACAGAGAGCCATAAGTCAGTTTGCTCCTGAATGAAGGTGTTATTTCATTAGAGCTGCCAGTGGCCACAGCGAGATATGCCATTATGAAATGATGAGCGAGTAGCTGTTCCTGTAATAAAGCTGCAATGATTTGTTTTACCAAAGATAATCAAGACTATATCCTGAGATCTCAGACTCTTGGTTTCAACTAAATAAACGATTCCTTCAGATCCCTTCCAGGGTTTGGCCATGTTTGAGTCATGCTTCCAGGTAACAAAACAAATTCCATGATTCACTTTTGATTTGTTGTACCAGCACGTTGTTACCAGATTACTGTACACCAGAGTACACAGAATAATCCCTTAACGTCACAACCTTTTGGCAGACAAAGCTTCGAGGAGTCATGCCCGGTCAACTCTACTGTTATTCCGCCGTCTCTGATCACTTCACAGATATTCCAACACAAGCAGACAGATATGGAGCAGGAGACATAGCCAGTCTCAAAACTTTAAGGGTTGCTATACACACACACACACACACACAAGATTTTACAAGCCTTAATGATAAGTTATTATACACACACATATTATATGTGGTTTTGTTAGTGACATCCTATTGGTTAATTGTTGAATGCCCTGTTCAAAAATAATCTGACTCATAAAGACTGGCTTTCCAAACAACCCAGTAAAAGCTTCTATTTTAGATTTCCATCCACTTTATGAAAGTAGCTCTACATTTGTTTACAATCATAATTATCAGAGGATAATATGAAGCCACAAACAGAAGAGCCACAATGGAACAAACATAAATGGATGCTGAAGACAAAGTTAAAGCCAAACTGTGTGCTGTCCACAATGTGTGCTACAACCCACTGAGCCTTTGTCAAACCCTCTGTGGATCATCACAGATTTCACAAAAAACTTTCCCTGGGTCTGCTCCA
This sequence comes from Pseudochaenichthys georgianus, assembly GCF_902827115.2. Taxonomy (NCBI): domain Eukaryota; kingdom Metazoa; phylum Chordata; class Actinopteri; order Perciformes; family Channichthyidae; genus Pseudochaenichthys; species Pseudochaenichthys georgianus. The sequence goes on from NC_047509.1 coordinate 44,470,070, forward strand.
AACCCAGACAGGTCGACCCAATTTCAGGCCTGGCAAGGAAGAGGCATTCTATAAGGGGACAACAGAGCCGGGAGAGCCCCTGCTGTGCCGGGCCTAACGGAGCACTGATGAGACCTGACAGGGCTGCTACCCAGGCAGAGAGCCGTGTTTGGGTTCTTGCACTGAACAGTCATTCCCTCCCCAGCATCAGCATGGAGTCCATGGAGAAAGGGCTCTTATTTTGAAGTTTAATGATGAGTTTGAATAACGAATAACTACACTGTTCTGTATAATCTTATTAGATAAATCCTTACACTGTTGTATTGTATCGGTTTAAATATCATATTTAAAGTGTGCCCCTCAGTCCCTCAGAGTGTATTTGTATTTGCTTCAGAGACAAAGAGTTTGCTGTTATTGCAGCTGATGGATTACTCACATGGCAGCTGTTTTTGGTGTGGAGTCCACATCATGAAGACACCTGTAGTCCTCAGCGCAGGCACAGATCAGCCGTAATGTCCTAACTGTAAAACAAAAATCACACAAGAAAAAAAGTGTATTAATATAATCACAATATGCAGATCCAAAAGGTAAAGCCCACATTTCCGCGATAACTATCATCAGTAAATCAGCGAAATCAAGTTCCAATGACATGTCATTTACATTACAGGATAAACTGAGACTTTGTTCTAAACACGACTGAAACTGGAAATCAGGTCATGGAAAAGATACCCATTTACTTATTTGTAGTTTCCTTCCACTGAGGCTATAGTTTAGAGCATATTCGTTTGGAGAAAAGTGAAGGTAAATCTAACTATACATTCACAGTAATAAGACCAGAAATTCACTGCTGAAAAGATTCATCAGAAGGTGTTTTAGTAGGCTATAACACAAAGAGGCTTCCAGGGCTGTACCCGAATATTCGTTCGTTCATGGGCGTCGCAGCCATTACATGAGGGTGGGACAAGTCCCCCCCACTTTTTCAAATGATTAATTTAGACCACCCCACTTTTACCATGTAGAAAGTCCGTGAATCGGTCTCTCCACTCGCCGCACTTTGTAGAGCGCTGTGTCAGTGCTTCACTATCAAATCCATTCCACTTGCTTATTGTGAGAATGCCCAAATCAATGAAACTCCGTACCATGTTTTCACTGCTACTTTGTACCAAGGCAGATTCTCCCATAGCGCGCGCATGTTCAAGGACTGTTGTCATAGTTGGACAGCTCAGATCTGTTGTATGAAGCGATGCCGGTAGGGGAGGTAAGGCACACACCAAATGTTCAGGACATTGTTAATACAGTAAAAATCAAAGCTGACGATCTCTTGGTTTGATATGTTTTCTCCCCCAGACAACATGGACATAAGAACACTTCAAAGAAGAGGAAAGTAAGTCATCAGCTGGTAGCAGTTAATCAGTTAACAGTGATGGCGGCGTGGCGTCTCACTTCTGGAGAGGAGTTTCGTCTTTATGTCATGATGATAGAGAGATACAAATACTGAATAGTTTAGATGAGAAAAGGCATGGAAATGCCAGGTCACTAGTATTTATCATGTAAACAGGGAACATGAATAACCCCATCTCTCTGTGCTCATGTAAACACCATGATGTCCACGTAGAGACGCAGTCAGTGTGTTTTACTGGAGCCTCAGTTCGATAAGAGATTATTTTCTGAGTTCTTTAACTTCGTACTCTCTCTCAAAATGGTATTGTGCATTATGTTTTAATTATACTTCTTATCATTCAGAAGCTGTTTGTGTGTGTTCATGTTTTACATGTGCTTATAGGCCATTTCCATCCCAGTGTTCAGTTAACTGTTTATTTTCTGTGCACATTACAGACTAGCTAATATTCTACCTACTGCTTGGGGCTTTGAGTCTTCAAAATGTCCAATGTCACAGACTGGGACTTACTTTAGAGTCAGTTGTATTTACATTCAGTATGACCTGTTATGATTCAATGTGAAAGAGTATATTGCTCAATAAGTAATGATCACTTCACCACCTCTCTTGACATCTAGGCGCTTGAGAGTGAGTCAGAGGCAGAACACAGGGACAGTGGAGAGAGGTCTGTTGCTGAGGTGAGTGATGAAAGGGAAATGACAGTTTAGAGTCAATTGTGATGTGGACTTTCATCCCAGAGTGTTAAGGAAATCAGTGGGATATTGAACAGGAAACATTTCAGTCAAGGGGCATCATGTGACCAATATAGACAGAAGAGCAACATTTATTTGAACATTTAAGTCGATACCATTCCCAGGTGAACTTAACATCTGTATGGAGTCAGATCAGTCTCAATATTAAAAAATTCTCACAGAAGGACTCACAAATTTATTTTGCGATTTATATATAAACGACTCTCCACAACAATATCTCTCAATGCACTCACACATATTTATTTTTGTATATAAATGTACAAAAAATGGACATTTAAACTGCTTTTTATTAATTCAAAGACGGCTCTGAAGAATTAATAATCAAATATATTTCCTTTCTTTACAACTGGATGAAATTACAAAATGTACCCATCATTTTCCTCATGCTAGTATAGCCACAAAGAAGTATCAAACCACCTAAAATGCACCAGAATACAGGAAATCTATTTTTTTTTTTTCGTGGTGGGGATCCCCAAACCCCCCGTTAAAAATGTCCCCCCCACATTCAGGATGCTTCCTACGCCCATGCGTTCGTTGCAGTCTTATTCGGGTTTGAATTTCGTTATTTGTTTAAAAAAATAAATATATATATTTATTGAAATCTCCAATATCAACGTAAGAGCTTGTGCCTCTTCGGGGGGTGCTAACACTTAACCATAAAGTTATCGTTTACTTTCTCCGTCTTTATATGTAGATATTTCTCCATTAATCTTTGTCACGTTGTTTCCATAGCAACAACAACTTCCTGTCAACAGCGCTAACTCTCCTTCAAAATAAAAGCATGTCCATACAAAATAGGAAGCCAAGCCAAATTACACTTAAGACATACACAACTGCAACAAAAGTAACACACACAATGCAATATCCTTTTCAATTTCAAAGAACACACATTGGGTTGTATACATTAACAAATAACTATAAAACAACAATACTGTAGAACAGGGGTACTCAAACTTTTTTGTTAAAGGTCCACTTGTGAATTTAATACAAGGTCACTGGTCCGGATCAATGCCAGTAAAGTCACCCTCCCCCCCCCCCCCCGGAGCGGAGCAACGAAACCGAAATTAAGAAGCAGTTTTGGCGCGCTATGCATGGGGCCCCCTTGAGGGGGTTTCCCGACATGTCATTGCAGTAGATTAAAAGGTGTTTCATGTTGTCGTTGCTGTGGACCTTCTTAATCTTTTTTTTGTTTTATTTTTTTTTATATTTTGAAATTGTTATGTTTATTCTGGTTTTTATCTTTTATTTTAAATTAATTAATTAATGTTATGTTTTGTGAGCGATTTTATATGTATCTCTCTGTACAGCAATTTGGTCTGGAGGTTAATCTACCTTATTTGGGGGGCCCCCTTCTGGTCCAAGCACTTGCCTGTCGGTAAACGGCGACCCTGTATACACACACACATTCAATACATACATACAGTATGATGGCTTGAACTAGTGGGAGAAATGGCACTGTTTGTCTGTAGTCAATGCCTTGAACCTCGGCAAAATTGGCATTAGAAGCATTAGAAAGTAAAGGTAAACTTGCGGTTAACTTGCGGTCTGCAATGCGTGTCATGCTCGCGCACACAAGTAAATATATATGCACGTTCATTTCTCACAATGCGTCAGACACAAGAAAATATACATTAAAGGGGACCTATCATGCAAAATGCACTTTGTGATGTCTTTTATACATAAATATGTGTCCCCGGTGTGCCGGGGAACTCACGCAGCGTCAGAAAATAAAACCCTTTCTCTTTTCCTCCGTACCCAAATCTTTTAAAAATAGGGGTACAACGAGTGGATACAGATTTGCTGCCGATCTGTCGTCAAATCGGCGGCGGACCCACAGAAAATTGCTATCAGAAACAACGCCTGACGTGTTTTGGACGTAATCTCGTCTTTGTTTACATTAGCAAGCCTCGCTAACACTCCAAGCTAACCTCTACTGTAGAGCACATTAAAATGCAGGAAATAAAAAAAGGAACTCACCTTGTGATAAACCCGCAAGAGAAAAAGCATTTGAGCGCCATACTGTTTCAGAAATAATCTTTGATGTGGTTTAGAACAGGATGGCAGCAGCATTTAACTTTATCTCCTGTAGAATTCTCATAAGGCATTAGCTCCGCCTCCTCTTTTTTTCTTTTTCAAGCTAAGGACCCAAAATCCGCGTTTCTCTAACAGGGCTGCAAAAGAGGGGTATGAGCAGTATGAGGCATGGCTACAATGGGTGAACTGTTTGGTATTTTAAGCAAAAAACTTCACAGACATGTTTTGTATAGGCATGGCCCTACAATATATGTTTCCAATATAGCATGATCGGTCCACTTTAATTTACATCAGAATCAGAAATATATATATATATTTTTTTAATGTTTATAAATGGAACACAGGGTTCGGTCCGGATTGATTTGCAGTTCGGTCCCTGACCCTGCTGTAGAATAACAAAAAGAATGCCGTGAATAAACCGAAATACACGCGTTGAAGCAGTTCGCTGCTGATTACTACGAATATTCGCTGCTGATTACTACCGAATATCCGGAGCCCGAAAAATAGTATTCGGGACAGCCCTACAGGCTTCCTGAGGGAATCACATAGTTCATCTAAGAGTTTAACACTGCATAGAGAAGAACTTGCTGCTATATTCTGGTATACAAATATGTAGGAAACCGGTACAGATGATCTGGCCGACATGTCGACTAATGTCAAATCTACCTTATATCAAAGATATCATTTTAAAGGTTTTTCAAAATTGACGCTTGACAATTATAACACATTGAGCTTACTGTAGGGAGTAGGCAGTTTGATGCTGCAGGATGTAACTCCACTGACAAAACAATCCTACTTCAAAAACAAACATGTTATACTAACTTGCTTGTGTGAACTAAATGTTACACTTTGTAATACCTTCTGAGGCAGGCATGTCAAACACAAGGCCCGCGGGCCAAATCCGGCCTACCATCTAATTTTATCGCAACATTCACACGATTCAAATATATTTTTCAAAGCTTGTCAAGGCATTTCTGCCATCACTGTCTTATGTCACTGATTGGCTGAATATAATGAATGACATGCTGATAGTAACACAAAAGGGGTTTTCGTCACATTTTAAATAAAAACAAAGTCTTCTCATAAGATTACAAAATTATTATAGCCAAATTGAGATGATAAATACAGATCCTGATTTACTTTGCAACATCTCAAAGACAACAACCTGAGAGAAAACACACAGTCCACATGGTGTCTGGCCTCTTTCGGGCTGACTAGAACCATCAGGTGAGAAGCTATCTGTCCTGAAAGTCAGCCTTGGGTGAGGGAGAATAAAACAACACAATGTGACTCACCAATGCATTCCAACTTCCTCTGTGGACAGCAGTCTTTGAGCAGGAGCTTCAGTTCCTGCACAGCAGACTCATATGGGTAGGAACCTTGCTGGGCGTCAGAGTCTTCGGGGAATAGTTTGGAGGGAACACCAACATCTCCAGGTGAAACATCCTGGTACAGCTTCATACTAATCTCAAAGGCCTGCTCCCTTTCTCTGTAGACCCTCCTGAGAAGGAAAGAAAAGAGCTAACGACACTGAGAAAAAGTGGGGGAAACATTTCAACAATGTATTCAAGTGAGGCTGCCAGGCTTTTTGGAAGATGAATGGTATTTGCGATTAAGTAGGCATTACATAATCTTTCAATTGTACACAGTTCATTGTTATGCGTTCCACATTTTACTATTAGCAAGATAAGAAATCATCAATGGTAATTTATTCACAGAACATTTAAAAAATATATATATATGGTGATGGTGCAGAAGTCTATTTGTAATGGCTTGAGCATTTCAATTTAACAATTTGACAGTATTCCTGGGGGAAGCCTGCTGGGATTGTCATAGTTGCAGTGCCACCATCAACTCATATTTGGTCTGGGTAAGGGACTGGGAGTGAAGGAATATGGGAACCTCCCACTTGTTAGGACAATGTTTCTTTCAATTGGAAGCTGCAGAGACGTTGCAGGGGGGCATTTGACCAGGGGGAACTTAGGTCAAATCGTTTTTAGTTTTTTGACAAAGGATTAACTAAATTATGTATTCATTACTAAATTGCAATGCAAAATACTAAACTGAAACATTGTTAATAACATTTCTTACACCTGTGCTTTTCCTATCATAACAAATCTCAATAAATGACAGTCCACGAAGATGTATCCGAGAATGAAAAGGATATGAAAAAATGTAGGGCAAAGTGGACAACATTTTGACATGGGTCAGTTACTTTACACTTTTGGTCTACACACTGTGAAACCAGGGTTGCGGTCGGATAACCCAAAAATCAGCTCCTAAGTTCTAACCCTATCGTCTATTCCTTGACCTCTGAGTGAAACGTCACGGGGTTAAGGGATAGTGGATAGGAGAATTCAAAAGGACCTGGGAGAAGAGACTGCGGTACTTTAGAGAATCCGACTGCACTTCCACTATCCTACGTGTTTATGATGCGCCAGCGGACGTCCTGAATGTGCGTCTGCTGCTGTGGGGGAACTATGGAAACTACAGTTTTCTATACAGCGGACTACAACATGGATGTTCAATAAGAACGAGGGACTACTGTGAACTCATCTAGAGACTCTGCACCGTGCTCTGATGCTGCTGCTTTGCTTTATGAACGTGGACAACAGAGAAACATATTCTTCAGGACCAAAGTAGGAATTTAAATAAAAAGGGAAAGTGAAACTTATGCTCGTCCCCCTCTCCCTCCGGTCCACATTAATACAAATGATCCAAATACGTATGTTTGTATGAACTAAAGATCTTAAAATAAATACAAATGTATTTATTATAAACGTTAGTCCTTAACATCTATCACTGTGTATATCACCATTCAAACATCTTTTAAAAGTTGAACAAACTCCACACAGCTCAGTAAAGACTGTGAAATGTTGACTTTATTTGATCATTTCAGTGAAAACTAACGTTCATATTTCTCTCTTTATAATACTGATGAACGTTCAGAACAAAGCACTTTGGCAACTTTCCACCTACGTTTAAAAAAACTTAATAAGCACCGTAACTTTCATGATATCATTTCTCTGTCATAATCGGTTGTTTCCGTGAACGGCCGACTGTTGTGTGACGGCAAATGCTGCGACTGCAAGGCATTGTGGGGCAGCATTTTCTCCTCTCCTTTCGGCGAGGGAGGTCCAGTGGTTCCTAAGCTAAAGGAGGTTATAAAGGAAGTTTGAAACCTCCTTTCCTATCATCTAGAGAATTCGAACGACACTTATCACGGCTGCCAGCCTGCCGCTGAGGGACATCCGGGTCATTTCACTCGGTTAGGAAGGTTCCTAAGCTAAATGGACTATTCGACTTCAGCCCCGGAGGTCCTCTTTCAGTAAAGTAATGCAGAACACATCATAACACATTCCAAAATAGTATAGAAAAGTTTCATGGTGTTGTGTGAAGAGGTACATGTACATTTAGCAAACGTCAGAAATGGTCATACAAATAACAACTGATCATTTAAAAAACGATTTGAAGTTAAAACCAGCAATAAAGCTAATGGAAAAGCTGACATACTTAGAGCAGCACTGCCACATGCTGGTCATGACCAACACTGTAAATCCAGGAAACAATTGATGTCAAACTTACATTTTTGATTAAGAGTATATTAATAAACCTTAACCACTAATACCTGGAGCCTCTGACATTTTCTTTTTACGGTTAAGACGTTTTTTTTAATAATACAAACCGCATAGCCTGCGACTTGTTCAATTCAACATAACCAAACCTCAAACAAAAAGTAAATCAATGCATTAACATTCCATGAGCATTTCCTCTGCTGTATGCTGCCGTCTTGCGCATGCAAGCTAATTCAATTCAGATTATGTATACCGCTATATAACAATTCACAAAGCAAGTTGTTATCAGCTCATAGATGGCAGAAGATATTATTTCTGTAAAGGATTTTGTTTGTTTGTTAACCCAAACCTAAGATAAATAAAGATTTTACGTAGAGTGGTTTTCCAAGATAAATGTGACAAACTGCTGCAGCTGAATCAGATAAGTCGTTGTGATGTTTTTGATTGGCACTTATTCATACTTCAATCAAGCAGAGCCAACTGAAGCGCTGCATATTCATTTTGCAAAAGCATTAAGAAACATTTATTTCTAATAAAATAACTAAATGTAAAACTTCAAGGCACTGCGGCAGGAATTCCTGCTACCAACACCCAGTTTGTAATATTGCAAATGCAATTGCTATTAGCGGGCCATAATAAGTAACATGCATTACCTGATATGGGATCGATAGTGATAATAATTAAATTAAAATGTTCAAGGTCATCTTAATGGATGAATATGTTTAAGTTAACAAGGATTTTAGTTGAGGATGGTTTATTAAGGCAGTATTTAGGCTATAGTACCTGAAGAGAGCCACCAGCGCGCTCCAGAGTGGCGTGAAGAAGGCTTCCTCTATGCTGGCCAGGCACAGGTCTTTAGAGTTGGCTGTGTTGAGGCACTCAAAGGAGAGCAAACACAGGGACAGAAGTTGATCTGAAACAAATAAAGAAGACCCCTAAAAAAACTATTATCCAAACAATTTGACACTGACTGATGACTAAAAATGGTTGCTTAAAATCAACATAAGACACTTTCTATGCTTGAAAAAGAAACCGTACACTATTGCAATACTACAATGTACAAGTGTTTGTCTACCGCTTAACAGTCAAAACTCCTCCACCAGTTGAGAATCTGCTGAAGGATTGTAAGTCAACCTTTTGAGAGACTCTATGAATCAGCCTACCATAACAACATATTAAGGCTGGCCAACAACATCATCTCTGACCCCAACCGTGTCCTGAACAGCAAATATGAAGTGTTGCCATCAAATCAGAGATACACGGTCCTATGATTTCATGAGGTCAGACTGAAGCATTAAATACAGTTATGTGTTATGTTGGACGGTCTTGAGCATGTTTCATTTCAGTGATTGTGAAGTTATGTTAAATGTCTGTTTCCATGTATCTTGTCTTAAATGTTTGTCCTTGATGATGTTGCAAATGCAGCTGCTGTGAGGCAAGAATAAAAATGTTGGACTCAATGACAGAGTATTATCGTATGGTCTATATTTGTGCTCACCGATTGCAATATGAATATCTTTGACCACAGCCTTCAGATGTTCTGTCAGCGCTCTCATCTCCAGCTCCTGGAGGCTGCCCTCGTCCTGCTCCGGCTGCAGCGACGGATCACAGGTCCCCTCCGAGTCCTCTGTGCTGCTGTGGAGCGGGGCCCAGTCCAGCTGGGTCAGGAACTGCTCCAGATCTTCAAACGAGTTCTCCCGATCCACCGTCACCTGTGAGTGAAGCTCCTCCTCTACCTCATCCTCATCGTTGGTGGAGTGGTCGTGAGAGAGTGAGGGGGAGAGGGAGGAGGCCGTGCTGAAGCTCTGGCCGCCAACACTGCTGCCTCTGGTCGTCTTCTTCTCTGTGTGATCAATAACATTTCAGAAATGTATTAATGCTAATGTAGCACCCCCTAGTGATGTTGATGCAGTGGCGAGCCGTGACTTTTATACCTAGGCCCTCTGACCCCCACCCCTTCCCTCGAAAAAAAAGTTATTACGTCACAGCGTATACTTCAGCGGAATATCAAAACAACGGCCTGGGGTGCAAAGCTACCACACAAAACAACACCTGTAAATAATCCAATTTGTGTTCTTTGAAATTGAAAAGGATATTGCATTGTGTTTGATACTTTCGTTGCAGTTGTATATCTTAAGTGTAATTTGGCATGCTTTTATTTTGAAGGTGAGTTTACGCTGTTGACAGGAAGTTGTTGTTGCTATGAAAACAAGAAAAGCTTCACAGCGGGCGGAACTTGTCATAAAGTCCTCGATAATAAAGCCCACCCATTTAGAGGGAAGATATGATTGGTCAATTGTACTGTCATTTGACATTACTCTCTCGTTCAGTTACTGTAGCGGGCCCTCTGTGAATTTACAGCAGGACCACCAATCAGTTCCTATCTTCACAGTAACTTGCAGAGACCTTTATATATACAGTCTATGGCAGAGATGAGCTTATTTCATTTAACCCTTCACATTCAAACAGAAACTGCATAGGCAGATTCGAAAGATTTATTTCTTTGGAAATGTTATTTAAAACTTTTTTTTAATGTTTTTAAATATTATTTTGTAGAATATCTTAGGCCCTCAGAGAGGTCCTAGAGGGCCCTGACGGCTCGTCACTGCTCAAAATACAAGATACGAAACATGTTCAACCGTGCAGCAAAATATAAATAGTCCTAAAATTATTTTTATTTTATTTCCTTCTTATTTTTGTCTAAACTCAAGGGAGCCAGAGTAGAGGGCTTAAAGAGCCGCATGCGGCTCGAGAGCCGCGGGTTGCCGACCCCTGACCTGGCTGCTATCACACTACTTAATACATGCTTCACTTGTTTATTTAAAAAAAGATTAAATACTGTTACTGGTCCTTGATGTGTATTTTTGAAAATTGTAATTTGTGTAATTTCTATTTTTATCTTTAATATATTATGCATGCCTGTTAAATATTATTTTGCGCCCTTTACTTTTGCTGTAACAATGTAAATGTCCCCTCTGTGGGACGAATCAAGGTATTCTGATCTACTGGCTTGGTTTCACTGACACAATTTTATTTAGGTACAAAATCATCAGTCCGTAAACGAAACAGACATAAACTGAGGAACCTCACAAACCGCTGGTACTGGCCCTACCTGGGTGAAGAAGGTGAGTGCTGCGAGAAGGTGTCAGCGGGCGTGGAGGACTCTGGACGAGACCTTTACTGATGATTGGGTAGAGTCTGTTGTAAACCCGGTACTGGTGTTTCCTTAGCAAATTCACCACTGGGTGGTCAGCCCGGCTGAGGACACAGAACAAATGCTATTTCAACATCATCTAAATATTACATTTCCTGTTACGAAGCATGATGACATTATCCCATAACCATTCTAATTCCTCCTATTTATATACAGGGGCGGTTCTAGGGGGGGTGGGGGCAGTGCCCCCCTAACACTGCCTTTGAACTCCCCTGTGGCCCCCCTGAAAATGAAAAAAAAAAAAAAGTTTATGATTAAACGATTTATTGGCTGACGGAATAGGTGGAACTAACGATATTTGTAATTCTAGTCGGACCCATTAGAGAGAACACACCTTTATCTATTTCATATAGTTGTAAAAAATAAAGTAAGAAATCATTCCAATGTGTACTATAAGACAGTAACAAAAATTAAAAACAGTTTAAATGGGGAGTGATTAGTAAAATATGCATAAATAAAAAGAAAGAATGCTAACTAGGTAACAAGTTTAAATGATTTGTTATTGGTTGTGATAATATTCTAAAGATGTTTGGATTATTGAAAAGTATACAGCTCCCTTTCATCTGAGTGTTGAAAGCTGTATCCATAAATTCATGTTGCTCTCAAAGTGCACCAGATTGATGCATTTAACTTCAACATTTAAAAAAAAAAAAAAAATCTTCGCAGGGGTGCATGCCCCCGGACCCCCCTAGAGGATGTGAGGTCCACCCCCCAAATAAAGCACGTTAAAATAATTACATTTCATACATTTCTTTTAGTAAACACTGAAAACGGGTCCCACATACCCAAACAGCACACAAAGGTTAAAGGTCAGCATATAATAATGTTAAAATGTGCTAAATATATACACTGCAAAAAACAACAAAAGAGGAGTGAAAGTAGCTCACGACTTGTTTTATATTTTGAAAGTAGCTCTCATCCTAAAAAAGGTTGGAGACCGCTGCATTAGAGCGTAAAAACTGTAACTATAAGTATCTGAAATAAATATGTGTAATGAAACAAATACCAATAACTGTATTGCATTGTTTTCTTATGCACAATTACTTCATACTGTCTTTGTCTTTTTCGTCCTGCATTTATTGGGCCCCCCTCAGAAAATAACTGGCCCCAGCCTGGCCCCCCCAGTCAAATTGGTCTAGAACCGCCACTGTTTATATATACAATTGTATAGATCGTAAGCATTTTATTATTACTTATTGTTAAGCTTGACAGCATCGAGAGAGACGGTAAAAAACAAGTTATGTGTATACATACTTATCTCGGTTATATCATTAATTGATTTGAGCGTGTAGCCTATTGTAACTCTTAAAACACATATCCTGTCATTCTATGCACTAAACCACAAGTATTACTTGTGAAAAATAATCAAATTAAATTTCAAATGCACATGTTGCATTCAGATACCTGAGTAGGTAGGAGACTAGATCTGATACTAATGTGACATCATCAGGATTTTTCTTCATGTTGGCTTTCCACAGTTTAGGCCAATCCTGTAGAACACACAAACATCTATAAATGACTTGAAGACAACCATATCTATAATTTCATCAACTATGCTCATTACTGGATATATGTTAGCCCAACTCAGCAACATCAAATGTATCCATTAGTTCTTAAGTGATTCATTTTTGTTTGAAGTTGTGCAACAACATAGTATGAGAAGCATAAAGTTATTTTAAGCATTTTTGTATAATTACACACTGAATATTTCTCGAGACAACTGCCATTAGTTTTGATACATGTGTGGCGATTACTTGCAAACTTACATGGTCCTGCTCATATTCCAGTACATTGGTATAGAGAATGCGCTGCTCTTGTTCCTCTGCCCCAGATGCTGAAAATCTCCTGTAATGAAAATATAAAATGACATTCACACTTGCACGCTCCCCTGTGGTATTTTTTTCTTGACAGCCTTGACTACTGAATTAAACATAAAAATATAAGTGTGGGGCATGCAGATTCACCCAACTGATCTGTTTTTTGCTGACATCACCAGGTACAGTATAATGTGAAGGTGTAACATTTTTGAGTGTTTCTTTTTTGTAAATAGCAAAAGTGACCCAAGAGTAGGCCTGTCACGATAATTAATTTTGTTGGACGATACATTTTCCCGGAAATTATTGCGATAAACGATAAGATTGTAAGACTATTTTAGATCACTGACATAATGATAATATATAATAATAATTCAAGTACATCCTTTCAAACAGAACTTTTGATTAAACATTCAACATTGCAAATGAAATGTGAAATAATATTCAAATATATAAATTATATATAATAAATAAAACAAAAACGTAATTATAGAAAACTAATTAAATCACACACAACCAAAACAATAAATTAAATAGACTTGGGCTGGAAAACATATATATATTTAATAAATAAATAAATATGAGCACACATTGTCTCACAAGCAAAAAAAAAACACTGTCCATACAAAGACCCAGATGCCTCAACAGGCCAAATCCAAATCTGTAATTCAAAGATTTCGAGCAAGGAACACCAAGATGTTTGCATTATCGGGCAAATGCATCTTTGATTGTAAACTGTCAGGAAGGTCGGGGCTCTCCATCTCCAGCTGCCGTGTTTGCTCCCAGCTGGAAACGGAATGGGGTGGTTGTGTTTCAGGTGCAGTTTAAAAGGTTGGTCGTATTACTAGCTTTTGTTGCTACCTTTTTAAAATAAATGCGACATACCGCCCGGCTCATTCAAGTCAGTAGGTTCGCCTCGTTCATTTGGCTTAAATCCAAAATATTCCCACACCGGAGATGTCGAGTTAGGTTTTGCAACCAATTCCATTTAACTTCCCTCGAGTAAGTCACACATTGTCTCCTGCTTGTCTCTATATTATTCATTTGGCTGCTGCACGCGGAGTGTCCTGACCTGGCTGTGGGTGAGCCCCGCCCCTCACAGCGCGCCTGGCCGGCAGACACAACATGCCGGGCCGGTAGAGTGGCCGTTCACATCTTTATGTAAACAAACACGCATGTAAACGGCAATTTATCGAGGTCAGAAAACTTCATTTTTATTTATCGTACGATAAGTCAATTAATCGCTTATCGCGACAGGCCTACACAAGAGTAGACCATCTTTGAAACATTGTGGCTCATTGTGATCATTTTCCGAGAATGTATTGAGTGCATAAACCTTCAACACAATGACAAAAAACAAACAGTCTATTTATTTAGTGTGCAGTATTTGTAGACTAGATACATGTCCACTAAGCAAACATTCAAGTCTAATTTAACTAACTTTGAGTACCTTTGTCAATACATCTTTTTTTTAAGTAGTTGAAGAATGAAAGCAGAAGCTAAAACTGAATAAAGTGTATGTGTGTTTGAGAATAGTGGGGTACCTGTTGGCCTGTTCCTGCAGTCTTAGTCTTCTCTCCTCCATCTTCCGCTGGAGCTAATGTCACAACAAGCATTAAGGGTACCTCCATCCATCATAGTTCTTACAAGGATCAGCTATACAGGATTATGTTTTTAAAACAGAGGTATCTTTGTATACATCACAAGGATACAGCATCCTGCCTGGCTTTGGCTATGATGAGGTTCTCCATCATCTGCCGCTGGAGAGACAGCGTCTGCATTGGAGAAGAGGAAATTACTTAAATGCATCACACAAATAAACACGTAAATATTTTGTTAAGCTGAAACAATATGTTTTTTATTTTAAAATTAGAACAAGATGTCAGTCAGTAAACTCCAACAAACTGAGGTAATAAAAAAAAGGAAGGCCGTGTAATGTGAAGCCAGTTCCAGTTATATTTATAACTAGACATTATATTAAAAAAAGTGAGTGATGCTTTACAATCTGCACAACACCAGGGATAGGGAAAACACACAGGTAAAAAGCCTATAAAGTATACTGTCAACCATTACAGCAAGACGGCAATAAGTACAAGCTATGACCAGAGTTTGCATCACCAAGAAGGTTTCCAAACGTCCAAACACCAACAAGATACTGTGAATTCTGTCATACAGTTACAGTGAACCAACAGCAGCAGCTCAGTACTGTTCCCTCCTGACCGTGGAGTCACAAAACTTCATTAGACTTCAACCACTTTTACCCGAGTACTGTACTTAAAGAGCCTGTGACACGGTTTTCCCCCATCATCCAAACCCATCAATTTGAGTACATATTGTCCCCTTGAAAACTGTTACTGAACTGATTTTGGATATTTGTACTTTGATAACCATTAATCTGCCTTCAATGTTGACCATTTTCTGGATCTGTAAATATGTAAATATTTGTGTCACTGCATCCTGGTAAAATACAAATATAATGTATAATGTCTGTGTCTTTGACATTAGCGCTGCTAGCCACCTGTGCCCTGTACTACGAAGCCAGTTCAACAGACCCTGGATATGTTTGAGTAACAAACAAACTAACAACAACAAACTAACAAACGAGATCTCGCTAAGCGGTCCTACGACGCTGGTTATCAACTCGGTAAATCAAGCCAGGGTTTCTCTCTCCAGCTGAGAGCGCGTTCACGTCTAAGACACGAGTGGATCTGACTTTAATTACATTTGTCTCGAGTGTTTCGTCAACATAATGTGTTAAATAATACTTCTGCATCCAGTCTGTGACACTGTGAGTGTTGCACGGCCAGATGAGGCTGGAGAAGCTGACTCAGATAAGGAAATATATGATATATTATGATATTATATGATCGATGATCGACTGATTGATGATGTAATATGAATGATAAGTGCGACACATCGGCGTCTTCTCTGCATACGGCAGTTTAAACTGTATTTCCTTTATCCTGTAATATGACTTGAGAGATTTAAACTCCGCACACTGAGTTCATCTCTTTTCTATAGACGGAGGCGGGCAGCATCAGGTAAAAGAAGTTATTTAGCCTTCTCAAACCTGAGCCTCACGCGCCGCCTATGGGGGATGTGCTGGTGACTTATCCGACCGGCCCACTTCGGTACCGGCCCATCGGGATTCGTCCCGATGGCCAGTCCGCCACTGCACCCAGCCCACGTAAACTGTCAACGGGGGGAGCCTCGCTGCGGGGAAACGGTGGACCTAGTGTCCCGATCGGAGTGGGAATAATAATAATAATCCGTGCATTTTATCCATTAATTTCCCCAACATTGTGGTAAAAAACCACACGTTTAATCCACGTGGGTGTACTACAACTACAAAAAGCACCGGTTTGTTTTCTCATCAGGAAATGCAGACCGGCTCAAACAAACGATCATTTAATGTATCATATGTTCGCCGCATTGACATGAAAGCACTAATAAATGTAGTTTCATCCACTTGAGTTTACAACCACAAAAATAATCGATTTGTTTTTATATCACATCCGACGGGAGGAAATTCAGCAGCTCTCACTCCCGATTTGTAATCCTAATGTAATCATCATCTTCACCACGATCATTTATGTTTATGTCGCCGAATTGACATGAAAGCACTGACAAATATGAATATACTGTAGTCAACTTCATTAAAACGTTATTAACGTGCCTGATCTCAGTAATTCACCATTTCTACGCATAACAACACACTTTGTCCGTGTTTGGCTCTCGAAGCGTTCCCGCATTGACGTCACTTCCGGCTTCCCCCAAAACTTCAAAATGAGTCGAAGGAATTTCCCCGCGATGTTCGAAATTATTGATATTTAACGGAACGGTATCGCTTTTTCTTTTTTAAACTGACGGTTCGAGATTACTAGTAGCCCAATATTTCATTGCACAACAGTTGTTGGGATGGTGTCACAGGCTCTTTAAGTAAACATTTGAGGTAATTGTACTTTCCCCAAGTATTTTCATTTCATACTTCTACTCTATTGTACTTTTTTCTCCAATACATGAGTGGTGCAGTGACGCGTCCTAAAACCCGGAAGTAAGCTGCGCATGGGTTCCCTCGACAAAAAAGCAATGGGATTTCGGCAAATAGCTCGAAATAAGGTCTGTGGAAAACAAACCTGTTTGATAAATGCACGTTTTGTTCAGCCGGATAATATCCACATGTCTACCCTACTTTGATAATTTTCTAATCATAAATCTATCGATTAGATTATAAATTCTGATTTTGCCACACAACATTTAGGAACAACTGTTAAAATATGAGTATTTGGTATAGATTAAACCATCCAACATTATAATTGAGTGACTAAAATCACGAGTAGGACATTTTACATTTTAAAAAGCTTAAAAAGTATTTTACAGTCCCAGGTTAGGGTTAGGGTTGTGAAGATGTGCTGCTTTCGATTTAAAATATTTCAATATTTGTTGTGCA
Organism: Pseudochaenichthys georgianus; assembly: GCF_902827115.2. NCBI lineage: Eukaryota > Metazoa > Chordata > Actinopteri > Perciformes > Channichthyidae > Pseudochaenichthys > Pseudochaenichthys georgianus. The sequence goes on from NC_047509.1 coordinate 44,487,287, forward strand.
ATAGTATTTACTCATGATACTTCAAGTACATTTTCCTAATCGTACAGTACTTATTTTTCTTAAAGGTGGGGTATGTAATTTTGGAGAAACCAGCTCGAGTGAGCTAGAATTTGAAAATACACAACGGGAAAACATCTGCCACTTCCTTACAGAGCCCCTCCTCTAACACACACGAATGTGCACATGACCAATGAGGGAATGAGATAAGTTTGTGCACAGATCATACAGTCTATAGAGAGGCGAAGTCCCCCCCCTTCCGGGAGCCTCCATGGGACCCCGGAAGCGGAAAATTATACATTGAAGTTAATGGAGAGAGAAAAGTTATCTTTTGATCCCGTTTGAATTGTGCCACGAATGACACATATGATGTTTGTCAATTTAAAAGAACATTTTGCAAGTCAAATTTTTTTTAATGTGTCGTAAAACTGTGAAGTTACAATTTTTTTTTGTGTGAAACCGCTCAGTGAACTACAGGTCTCTGGTCTCGCACAATACGAGTCACCATCAAATTAGCAAATTTGTTAGCAAATTTCACCGGTTTCTTTCAGAATGAGCGAAAAGTATAAAACTAGCTGAAAATCACTACAAGTCTGGGCATGTTGAGAGTTCTCAGCTTTTCTGAGAAACTGCTGAATTACAGAGATATGCTTTTCGTTAAGTCGCATATGCTCCTGCCTATAACTTGAGGAGGACACAGGTCAAGAGGTCCTCTGCCTTCCTGTGGGGGATAAGTTTGGCACCATGTGAGTTGGTAACACAAACGGGTCTTTGATCCAATGTCTGGTAATGATTAAGGTAGGATAGGTGGGCTTTTTGGGATAGGTGGGCTTTTTGGGTTCCTCCTTTATGGTTTGACTCTTTGTCTTTAGAGTTTGCTAGGTGGCCCACATGAAAGTGTGATATACTCTGTGATCTCTCCGGGCCGTATCATACTCTCAATAAATATCAGTGTTTGACTAAAGCCTCTCCAGCTTCCATCCTTTCCTGAGCTTTGGCTCTGCATTTCTGCACAGAAGTTTCCATCACAAATTGGCGTTGTCGGCAGGATACCAAAAGATCTTCAGAACTGGTAAGTGTAATTTCAAATCTATATTTGGACATTGCCTTACCAGAATCTGTGATTGACGGTATCATAAAAATTACCTGTGAAACTGAGCGGCTACATTTTTTTGGTTTCTCTACTCTTTACATTTGGGGGTTTTAATGATAACCTGGGGAATCGGTTTCTAAGGGGATTTCGTCCTGGCCGATTTTCCCTGTGATTGCTGCTGGGGCATGTGCCTTCAGAGCAAACACAGCTCATGTAAAAAACAATAAGAATATTTGGGGGTAATAATAACCTAGGAATATCGATTTTGACTGATTTCCTCTGTGTGTGTTTCTTGGAATTAAATTACACACAGCAACTATTCGGAGAGACCTTAAAGAGAGCATCAGTAAAGTGGACTTCTGCATTAGGAGCAATGTGATAGATTTGTATTGAAACAAATCGCCGAATTCTGGAGGTCTCAGCGGTCAACCGGTTGAATCAACAGCAGGCATCGCCTCGAATCTGCCTGCAGCTGCTGCAGTGTGTGTGATTTCACCCCCCCTGCGGAGGCCGCAGGCGAAGAGGAAGAAAAGCACAGAGTGTCACATATCTTTTCCTCACACCATTGCCGATTGTTTTTTTTTTAAAAACAGAACGGTCTAAAAGCATTTCTTTTTGTCTGCGACCGTTTTCTACTATTTTTCTGGCAAGACTGGGGCAGACAACTAATGCCCCTTTCACACCAGCGCCTTTTCAGCTCCGGCTCGGAGCTAGAGCCTGAAAAGCGCCGGGTTTTCCAGTTCACACCGGAGCGGCGCCGGCTCTTAGCTCCGGAATCCGCTTCATTTCCAGCTCCAAAAAATTGTCGGTCCAGAGGCAAGAGCTTTGGAGCTAAGAGGTGACGTCGCTTACGTCTCTCTTACGTCGAGGCGTGCAGGAAACTAAACCCACCACTGTTATGCCTGCCTACAAGCAGTAGTGCCTATAAACACACTTTATAAAGTCAGGCAACACTAACCAGGCTTCGTGTGGTTCTGTTTATTTGTGCCTTACTTTGACCGTCCGTTCACTGTTATCGATCATTGTGGAGAGAGGCAGACGTGTTGTTTTGTATTATTGCAGCTATCGGATGCAAGTAGTCAGTTTAGCTTCGGTTGCTATGCCAACATCACCCGTTTTATACCAGAGAAACTTTCATAACAGTGTTGTGATACAAACAGTGTCAATTCAGACTGACACACATTCACTTTGGCTAAGGGGAACTGGGGATATGCATCAGCTGCTTGTGTGAGTCGGACAGTGAATACTTTAGAGCGGCCGCTGCAGTGTGAGCTAACCGGGAGCTAACGGGAGAATAAACTCCCGTGGAAGAGCAGCACTGCAGCGGTCGGTAAATGCTGCAGAAACACATTAATAAACAATGAACCACGGCACTCTGGAGCAAAGCATAAGGTTGGAGAAGTCGTTATTCAATTTATTCTGGCTTCGTGTGATTAAAAGCAACACGATCATCGACCCGACGCAGTTGTTGTTGTTGTGAGCTGCCGTTGGGGAGCAAATCAGCGATGTAAACGGTGACGTCATGACGCAGCAGGGGCAGCTCTGGGGCGCCAGTGGGCGGTGTGCACAGAGCGGGAGCTGCAAAGGGAAACCGGAGCTGAACCAGAAAAGCTCCCGCTCGGAGCTAGAAACTGAAAAGCGCCAGTGTGAAAGCCGCATAAGTGCATGCGTCGCCAGGCGCGCCACAGTTTCCTACTTGCTGGAGAAACTGGGTGTCTGCCCGGGGTGCACACATCAGAATATAGGTTAATTGGTCATTAATGGGAACGGTGGTACGCGAGAATGTGACATAGCGCTGTGTTTCATCATTGTAATGAACTGATGGGTTGTTACATTTGGCTGTTGTTGGAGAAGAAAGGGTACTGGATAAATAAAAAGTCTATGCTCTCCGGATCGGGGTGGGCAAAAGCACCACTACATCGGCATAGTGGTTGTTGATTGAGAATAAATTAGTTATTGCTCTTCAACAGATTCCGTTCTTAGCACTTGTACAAGTATATATGAGTAAGAAGGCACTCATATTAAACAGATATTTCCCTACCCCCTCTGAGACCTCTCTGTTCGGATTAAATTAAGTTGGATGAGCTTTGCTGTCACGCTGATGTTTGTTACGAGTTCATGTTTGTTTGTCTAATTGCAGTGTTAGTTTTATTGTACTAACCGTTAAACATGGGTAATACTGTCTCCACAAACGATGCAGTTGGTAAGAGGAAAACGAATTCACGCACCAAGACATCTTCTAAAAATCCAATTACAGACAGCCACTACACTCATATGTGTTCCCCTAATATGCCGTCTGGAATTGTCGGAAGAAGCTTGGATTGGTCTAAAGTTATGCCGTTTACCTCGTTACTTTGTGAACACTCACAGCAGAATAATCAGAAAGGGAAGATTCTATTTGATTGGCCTTTAACCGGTACTTTTGACATGGCCGTGTTGTGGCAGGCATTTAAACTTGTTGAAAATGATCCGAATTCCTCCTGGGACATAGGATACATGAAAGAATGTGTTAAAGCTTGGATGGCTATTGCAGAGAAAAGAGGATATAATGAGCGAAAGAATGAAAAATCAGTTGGCACCGAGCGAGGCTCCATTGAGCTCAAAGCGTTGATTGATAGGGCTTCTAAATGTGCGGCGAGTTGTCATTTGCTTAGCCTAGAGGCTGCTTTTGATGTTAAATCAGAGAACATGTCCAGAATTAAAGAAAGACACGGAAAGGACGTTGCAGACAGAGATGTACGATTGGTTGAAAAGACAAGGAAAGTCGCCCAGCCCCTCTCAGCTCATTTGCATTTTAACAGACGCTGGGCTGCTGGAGGAAAAGCAGGCTGTGTCTCTCTGTACAAAAATGATCCCCGCGACAGAACTCTCAAATCCTGTTGCGATAAACTCCGATGATGATCTGTTAATGACAGCTGCAGCTATCATGAATGAAAATGGGTTGAGATATCAGCCAGGACATTATGGAAAACTAGATTTGGGGCAGCAGGAGCAGAGTGCAGCGGAGGGTGAAGGGGATTCTTCAGACAGCAGCCCGTTACGAACCCCCTCTCCTCGTCCTCCGCCACTCTGTTTACACGATTACCCAGGGACGCCGTAAGGCAGCAGTTTTCCAAACACTGTCCAGCGTAAAATGATCACGAGAACGCAAACATCTCAGAATAATAATTCTGCTGAAACTGTGACCGCCCCGAAAATTCTGTAAGGAGAGGTTCCAGTTTTTAAGCCTTGGACACCCGCTGAGGTCATTGATGTCACTAATCACGCGCCCAGTCCCACTAAAAGCCCAGATGAGTATCTGTCGTGGTTGACTAATGTCTGCTCAGTTTATAACTGTTTGGTTCATGATGTTAAACAGCTGATAATCCTAACATACAAGGCAGATTGGCCCACGTGCAGAGACGAGTTTAAATTTCCTGAGTGTACGCCCGCAGGTGATTGGCCTCTGACACTGACGCGCGACATGTGGATTCAGAACGTCGCTGCTTTGGCTATTAGAGCATGCGCTAAGACTCACACAGATTTTTCCCAAGTGATGGCTTGCGTACAGAGCCCAACAGAAACTGTCCCAGAATGTATCCAGCGTTTCATGACAGTGTGGGATAATAAGGCGGGCATTAAAAGGGAGGGCAATGATTTGTTCGCCATACAGAGCTTGTTACATAACTTAATCCCAGAGACAGCTCAAGCCTACATGATGGCGACTCCTGACTGGCAAGTTAAAACCTGGAAACTCACGATAGCCACAATGCGTGCCCTGCATAGGAGCCAGATATTTCTGACCCCCAGAATTGCCCAGCTGCTGCAACAATTGCCTCAAAATACACAGGCTTATCAGAGTGCGGATAACTCCCAGCAGTTTCAGGGACAAAACCGCACACAGCAGTATCAACATCAGGGAACATCACAGGGTTATCAAGACAAGGGCAGACAGCAGCAGAACAAACATTCCAAAAAGTTGATGCCATGTCATGTTTGCAGTGCAACGGATCACTGGGCGGGGCAGTGCGAAAAGAGATGGGGAGCTCAGCAGAACACACAATCCTTGCCTGCTCTCCCCCAGCCCCCCCGGCATCCCGCATTATTGCCGCCCCCACACTATGACAGACAGGCTCAACAGGGGCAAAACGGTCAGCAGAGTGGAATTAATAGGAGATAGGGGTACCATGGAGAAATAGGATCAGATTCACAGCATTTCCCCATTCAAGCAGCAACAATTCGCCTTTCCAATAACCCGCGTGAAGATCCGATTATGCCCCTTGATTTTAGTGGTACGGCGGTAGATATTTTGATTGACAGTGGAGCCACATTGTCTGCAGTGCGTACTAAGGAGAAAGTGTGTGAAGCAACTAATCATTTTGTTACAACAATGGGCGTTTCTGGCATTCCTATGTCCGAGCCCATTTCAGAGAGTACCAATGTTTCAATCGAAGGATCAAATGTGCAACACTCTTTCATTATTTCAGATGGAAGTCCTATTAATCTAATGGGCAGAGATTTGCTTTGTAAGTTACAGGCAACAATACATTGCACTCCAGATGGATTGTTTTTGACTATTCCTGACAGCAAAGTCTATCAAGCTGTCCAATTCATTCAATCATCTCAAGACAACCTTTATTGTTGGTAATTTCCAGATTTCAACATGATTTCTGTTTTCTCCACAACAGGGATTCAGAAAATTGCTAGCATTTCCCTGTATGTGCTTCCTTAATGTCTCTTATGCGGCCTGTGTTGAATTGTCACTGCACAGCTGCTTTTAACCCGTCAGATGACTATGCGCTATCAGTAAGAGGTTTTTGCAACAGCTCAGATCAGTTGGAATGCGAGCAGTTTTTGTTTTTAGGACCACAAGGATGTGCGTTGCCTCTTAGGCTCACACCCCCACAGCAGGCTCTTCTAGCTGTAGAAACTATCCCTCACGTCACACTAGCTGTCACTCCAGGCAGTAGTCCTAAGGAGGAGGGGGCTATGGCAGCCCACTGCCATGCTCTCTCTTACACACACACACACACACACACACACACACACACACACACACACACACACACACACACACACACACACACACACACACACACACACACACACACACACACACACACACACACACACACACACACACACACACACACACACACACACACACACACACACACACACACACACACACACACACACACACACACACAAACACACACACACACACACACACACACACACACACACACACACACACACACACACACACACACACACACACACACACACACACACACACACACACACACACACACACACACACACACACACACACCCCTAATCTAATTAACCTTGGAGAAGAGCAGCATTACATGCTGCGTCTCTGAGCCCATTTCTCTCCCCCAAAGCACATTCCTCACATTACAACCCCCCCACAGAGTATGGCCCCCCTTCAGATTTTTCAGAGGTTCCGGCCACATTATGGGCTAAACACAAGAATCATGTGGGGTTTGTTAGTTCCGCCCCTCCACACAGTCACACTTAAAGCCAATGCCAGATTGCCAGCTATCAGACAGTACAATTTACCCCATAGAGCCATTTTGGGAATTGAAGGAGTCATCCAATCTCTGCTCGATCAGGGCGTATTAATCTATACGTCCAGCCCGTGTAATACTCCAATTCTGCCCATACCTAAAACACAATCGCCCTGATGAGTGGCGTTTGGTCCAAGATTTGCAAGCTATTAACGCTATTGTCATTCCGACAGCTCCTATAGTGCCTGACACTAATTCGATCCTTGCTTCTCTGCCCCCAGATTCCAAGTACTACACAGTGATTGACTTATGTTCAGCGTTTTTCTCTGTTCCTCTGCATCTAGACAGCTAGTATCTGTTTGCATTTACTTTTAAAGGTAAACAAATCACATACACGCGCCTCCCACAGGGGTATGTTGAATCGCCTACTGTGTACGCAGCAGCTGTTAAGAGAGATCTGGACACGTTGGTCCTTACAGGAGGTAGTACCTTGCTTCAGTACGCAGATGACCTGTTGTTAGCTTCTCCCAACATGGACGCATGTCGCATCGACTCCATTCTGCTCATGAAAAGACTTTCTGAATGCGGGCACAGAGCATCCCTGGCTAAGTTGCAGTACTGCCAGACTGAGGTCACATACTTGGGTCACATTCTGAGGGATGGACACCGACTCCTCTCGCCAGCAAGGATTTGCCTTTTGAACAAAGTGGCACCACCCCGTACAAAGAAGGGCATGCTTTCTTTCCTGGGCATGGCAAATTATTGCAGACACTGGATTTTTGAGTACGCTGCTATGGACTCTGTCCTGCGTGCTGCCACTCTGCAGGCTGCTCCTAACATTGTTCAATGGTCTGAGGACATGCACACAGCCTTTCAGGACTTAAAGCGAGCCCTGACATCAGCTCCTGCCCTGGGGCTCCCTGATTACCATCAGCCGTTTCACCTGCACGTCCATGAGAAGGGGGGCTTTGCAACGGGCATCTTGCTACAGAAGCATGGCTCTAATTTTCCGGCCTGTTGCATACTACTCATCTCGACTCTCCCCTGTGGTGCTCGGTATGCCTTCATGTCTGCGGGCAGTGGCCGCAGTTGCAATTGTTATCAAACAATCCTCTCCCATTGTACTGGCCAGTGACTGTGTAGTACATGTCCCACATGCAGTTTTGCATATTCTGAACACCTCTGCTACTCAGCATATGACAGCAGCAAGGCGCTCTGGTTATGAAGCAATAATTCTTTCAAGCCCACACATCACACTTAAACGCTCCCCCCCTCTAAACCCAGCTACGCTGGTGCCAATTCCAGATTTTGAAATCACACATGACTGCGTCACAACGATTGACATGTCTTCTTCCCCCAGAACTGATATGTTGCAAACTCCTATCCCTAATTCAGATATGATTCTATACACAGACGGGTCTGCGAGCAGGCCGTCTGACACAGTACACTTAGCAGGCTATGCTGTTGTGGACGACTGGGAGGTTTTAGAAAGCCGGGCCTTGCCAAATGGCACGTCGGCTCAGGCTGCAGAGTTGTGTGCTCTGCTGAGGGCGTGTATTTTGGCTAAAGATAGAGTTGCAACCATTTTCACAGACTCCAGGTATGCATTTGGTGTGTGCCATGATTTTGGTGTCTTGTGGAAAATGCGCGGTTTCTTAACATCGGCCGGGAAGCCTATTCAACATCATGCGTTAGTAGCTCAGCTATTAGACGCTATCATGCTCCCTACACAGCTAGCAGTGGTTAAGTGTGCTGCTCACACACATTCTGATGATGCCTTGCCTTGCCTAAAACGTCCTCGGCACCGTAGAGCACGACAGGTGGAGCAGGTGGAGCAGGTGGAGCAGGTGGATACAGGCCTCCGCTACAGCAGGTGTAAAGCAGGCCGCAGCCCGAACGCGAAGCCGCTCCGGTCTCTCCGTTACGGGGGGAAATCTCGCCAGGACAGCAGCAAACGACAAGTGGAAGCAGGTCCCGGCCACAGCACAACTGGACAGGTGGAAAAAGGGGGCCCGAGCAACAACATGCAGCCGCTCCGTCTCTCTGCGAACTTCCCGGGGAAAAAAAACTCCCACAGCAGCACAGGTAAATCTCCTCTCCACGCCGACGGAAGAGAGGCAGCCCTCGCTCTGATCGACGAGTGAGGAGGAGTCTTTAAGACTCCTTAAAGTACCACACACACACACACACACACACACACACACACACACACACACACCCCCCCCCCCCTTACCAAAGAAGTCTTCTGGTAGGCCTTGCCAGGGGGGAGCCTTGCCAGACGAGCTTCATAATTGGCTTTCAACTTCTGGTTCAAAAGTGATGCTTCTTCAATGGGTGTCAGCTCCCTGCAGTGCACACACACACACACAGGCAAACACACACACAAAATACAATTAAGCTAAATGTTACCTGTTGGGTGTGTCAAAGGAAAATAAATAAATATGTCTGCACATCCTACAAAAAAAAGACTCAAAAGCAAAAATAACATCCACATACGGCACAACAGGATTTTGCCTGTTCAATGTTATATATTTTGTCACTTTTCAATTCCCTCGATATCCTAAGACAAAGAGAGACATTGAACGAGGATGGCTGTGAGAGAGAGCGACCGTGGAAACCGTATTAAGGACTTAAATGTTTGTAATTCCGAACCCAGGTTTAAAGTGACTTTAAGAGTCATTGTGAGTGCAAGAATGTGTTTGAGGTTTCAACCTGGTAGCTCAAATCAGAACATTGTGATCTCAATGGAAACTAGAGGTAACTGCTTCTTGTTATCCCTGCTGTGTTGTTCACGTCAGAGCTTATCTGTCATTGGATGGAGCAATATTTGCCCTTGTGATAAAAACCGGTCCTACTTTTTGCTTATGTCCTGTGACTGCACTGTCTGTAGTCTCTGGAAGACTTCAGGAGGCAGAAAAGAGGAGAGCTCCCCGGTTCCATCTGACAACACCCTGTAGTGACCCGTCTTTGTCGGGGTGGTTGTTGTATGCCCTGTGTCAACAGGAGTATCAGATGAGGGGGCTGTGACTGCAGGAGGGAAACAGAGAGACACAAAGTGGTGATTGGCTTAGAAACAAATCATGTGCAAACACATTGGCTTATTTTTATTTGTGACCTCTGGGGCAGGCTCTTAGTTAGCAGTGATTGAACTGTATAGCCGCTTTCACACCGCAGGACTTGCGGTACTTTAGTGCCGGCACTAAATTACCACTAAAGTACCACTAAAGTACCACGGCACTAAATCCGCCAGGGGGCTAGTGCCAATCGCATTCACACCGCAGTACTTTCCCTGAGGCACGATTACGCTGACGTCACTTCGTCTTCTTCTTCTCTGGGTTTACTGGCCGCAAAACCACTTCACGGCGAGTACAACAAAAAAACGAGAGAAGAACTACACGGGGGGGGGGGGGGGGTATAAAGCCCATCCGCTGTATGAGGCGTTTGTTTACTTTCCGACCTCAGACATGATGGAGTTCATAAGGGTAATTTACAAATAAAATACCCCATTATAACAATGGACTTTATCTTTATGTATTTATTATATATTACCCCCTCAGGCTGATTTTGGAAAAGGACATCAACCCTTGTTTGGTGTTTTTCCCTTATTTATCTAAAACAAATGACATGATCAATTACTTGTGTTTGTGTGTAAGACTTGTGTTTCTGATCAATTCAACCACCGACACCTGTCTGCTCTCACATTCTTCTATTCTGCAAATTTGGGGTGGGACACAATAAATAAAGCTTCGCCAGTTTGTTTGTTTTATTGCACAGTCAAGACATAACAATAACGGCATCATGCTGTTCCAGGTGTGTCGTATGCATGTACATTGAAGTTAAATAACAGTGTGAAATGTAAAATAAAGTGTAAGTAGTTTCAAAACAATGTAACAGTGGCAATATATATAGCAGCAGACACGCCTTAGTGCAAGTTAGGTGTCAGTATTAAAAAACAGTGGCAATATATATATATATAATAACAATAGAAAATCGTTACCACTCTTATTATTGTGGTCTTTAATTTTGTTATAGTCCTGCCTGAGTTTCTTTATTTTTACCTGGCATCCGTGTGCACTGTGCACGATTCCCAGCTCAAGTAGCGAACATCGCTCAAAACATTTGGAGTTGGGAACTGCTTTCTGTAGAAGCTGCTGCATCACGTCCTTGGAGTAAATTGCCAGAAGCGCCGACACTTCCTCATCATTCCACCGCTCCGGTGTTGTAGTACGTGTGGTCATAACTGCTTTAAAGTACAAAAAAACCACTCGCTCAGGTGTGGATGTGGTTTTGTAGCGAGGAAAAAAATGGCTGCCTAACAAAACAAATTCAGAGTCTAACGGGGCGTGGTTTGCAATTCGCCCAGCCAATAGAAATAGAATAGAAATTGGCACTCTTTTGTCACCAGGTTCGTACCACCTCTCTAGCAGGGACTAAAAAGTTCCAAAAGAGTTCCCGGCACTGAGTAGTCCCGGCGGTGTGAATGCGACATTATTGGTACTAACGGAACTAAAGAACTAAAGTACCAGGGAAAGTCCTGCGGTGTGAACGCGGCAATTGATAATAAAAGAAAGGTCCTGATTGGATGATGCACTCACCAGGGTTAGCAGTGGTGTCTGTGAGGACAGCAGTCTGGTTGGGCTCTGATTGGCCAGGGGAAGAGGAAAAGCGAGCGGAGCCGGAGGCAGAGAGGTCAGCTCTCTTCCCTATGAAAGACTTGACTCGCTCTAGACATTGTTCAGCCAACCTCAACATGCGCCCCACCTCCACTGCGACCACCTCCCCATCATCTGAGGGTGGGACAGAAAGGAAGACAGAGAACGTCACTCCTCGATGATTGATCAAATAATAATAATAAGGTCATCACATGGTTTCCAATTAATCAACCAAATGTTTGTTTATGTAGCCGCAATATCACAACTTACACATTTGTCACAGGGGCTTAACAGTTTGTACACAACACCCTCTCTCCTTAGACCCTTGCAGCGCACAAGGGAAAGTCCATAATAATGGGGAAGAAACCTCGGGGAGAGCAACAGGACCATGCCTCTGACTCCCAACATTGGGTAGGTGTGTCAGGGCCTTTAGATGTGGAGAGGGTGTGGGCCTTCACAGGAGAGGAGCTTGATAGCTAAAGGCTCTGAGATTTGATTACATTCAGTGCTAGCAAACAACTACTGTATTCAAGCTGATTAGCTCATGTCTGATTACTTCATGGGTTCTGTTTAATAGGCAGTTAAGTTGGTCCAATGCTCCTCCCACATCTGCCCCCCTTTAATGTATGTGTAAACCATAAATGATGTTGCTACATTAGAAGGCACATTCAGCTGAAACTAATGCAGTTTAATTCAGCACTGCAATAAATCAGACTTTTTGTGCTTCAGTTAAGTTAAGTTAAGTTAAGTTAAGTTAAGTTAAGTTAAGTTAAGTTAAGTTAAGTTAAGTTAAGTTAAGTTAAGTTCTGGTGGAAACAATTAGAGCATTCTTGATTCAACAAAATGATCATTTGAGAGGCTACAGTTCGTGGATTGTATTGTTCCTCTGCCACCTCTCTGTATCGAGTTTAACAGAACCACACATTACATCCTGCAACATCTAGCTCATTAAGTTGAATCAACAACGCTCAGTTTCATCCAGATAACGGTGAGTTCACGTGTGCATCTATGAATATGTACGTGCTTACACTTTGTTCATTAGCACATTTTTCTTTCTTTCTTAATGACAGCGAGATAATTAAGGAAAACAATCAAATGTAGCACCTATGTTAAATTCATCATACCATTGTAGAATAGAATAGAATCGTTTAATGTCATGTACATGTACAACGAGACAACAAATGCTTCTCCCTTCTGCCTGTTTGAACTGTATTCTGTTGTTGTAGTTCGTAGTGGTTGCCACTAGAGGCTGGTAAAGGACTGATAATTGGTGATGCCTGTTTAATGCTACTTCTAGAGAGATCAACATGTTTCTAATTGAATGAAATATGAATGTGTCCATCCAAGTAAAATCATCTTTAACAAATCAATTGGATATTAAGTATACAATCCACAGCATATCATATCTCACCATGTGGTCTGACCAATCATATTTACAGGCTCTACTTTCTGAAGAGCCTCTAAAGCACGGAGGTCAAACATACGGCCCAATAGCCAAGACCGGCCCGCCAGAGGGTCCAATCTGGCCCACTGGATGACTTAGCAAAGTATACAAATTTGAGAAGACATTAACTGCAATTTTCCCAACTTGTATGTTTTTTGTATACATTTAAAAGGCAGTGAATAAGTGAACCTTCTTCCTAAATAGATACCCCTTTAGTTTGTATGGTGTGTCAGGATTACTACGCAGATGTGGAAATTAATGTAAAATAATTACATTTGTAAAAAGATAGTTCATAAAATGTGAACATTTTATGAATGTACTTTCTTTGCACTAAAACAAAGGTAACCATTTGGAGTGGTCATTATTCCAGTATAGGTTATTAAGCTATGATTGTACTGTTCAGGTCTACTTGAGATCCAATGTGGCCCCTAAGCTATAACCTTTAGTGAGCTTTCTATACAAGTCTATTTCACAGCCTCTATGTACGCAATAGTTCTGACAGTACATCCTCATAATGAGGCAGGTTAAATGTTTCCATATTCTGATGAAGACCACCAAAAGTTAAAGTTTTTAACTTGAAAAGTTGCACCTTTTGAACGCCAATTGGAGAATGATAAATAATTAATAGAACCCTTTAAAATGTACTCAAAGGAACCTTACATAGCAAAAGCAGAATGCAAAAGGTTAGATATGTATTCCAAAGATTCTCAATATATATATTTATAATCAGTCATAGACGGTATGTCACTATTCAGAGCTCACTTTGTGATCCAGCTTCCTCCAAAAGTGCATGTGATATGAAGTTGATCGTCCGGAGGTATTCACAGTAAGCTTCCTGCAAAAAGACCAAACAAACGTCACGTAGTATGGTAAAGCTGAGAATGCGCAATAAAAGAGGATAGAAGCTCCAACTCCAGCTCAATACATACAATGCATTTCAGGTGTAGTTTTTATAAAGACAATAGTTTATAAAGGTTATCTTTGTTATACATACTCGCATATCAACAAAACAGATTTGTATAGAGGCAAGGGAGTGGCTATATACAGGACGGTCCTGCACAGAAGCCCTGAAATGGCTTTTTATGTAGTCTACAGAAATATGGATATAATTGGTGTACAATTAACATTTACAGCAGGATAAATTACAAAAATGTACAGCATACTACATACAATTCAAAAGACGGTTTCTCCGATTTCTAAAATAAAAATGCCGGCGTAGCCGATAAATGATTTGTGTTGCTTTCAATGCAAAATCACTACACGTCAACTAAATGTCGGCGTATTCTTTAAAAAAAAAACTTCAGTTTTAATAAAACCGAGTAGTCTTTAAAGTATGCAGTGATATCCTTTACAAGTAAAACATTGTGCATTGGAAAATATAAAGTAGAAAATGATTGAAACAACATAAAAAGATAAGCCAAAAAAAAGACTGAAATCAGCATAAAAAGCTAAGCAATTGGCATGGAAAGAGATTTAATTGCCACAATTTTATATTGAGGGGAAACTCATTGAAAATAATGTTGTCGTGAGAATATTCATCTGTGAATCCTATCCCTACATTACCACCCGCGAAAATTGCTTAAGCATGCTATAATAGCCCGGTCTGTATATTGTCATTTGACGTTAGCTGCAGGACGGTCCTATAGCCATTTCAGATATCTTATCCACAGGACCGTCCTGTATATAGCCATTTCAGAGAGCTGTGTACAGGACGGTCCTGTATATAGCCATTTGGCGTTGTGTACAGGACCGTCCTGTATATAGCCTCGGCCTAGAGGCAATGGGCATAATAGTCAGTATTACATTTGATTCCACACCCAAGAGGTATTATTAAATGGGAATGATTAGAATTGGCTGAACTGTTATTTTCACATTGTTTTCACCTTATAGTGGTGTGATGAAGTTTTGTAATGTCTATTACCAATTGTTTGTTGTGTAAGTATTGCTTGTTAGACTGTCTCAATGCCAGCTTTTCTAAACACACTGATTATTTGTGTCAATTTCAGCAGCATTTTTCTGCATTTTAAAAGTAAATTCAACACTAGAACTTTTCTTTAATCACATGTCATGACTTTAGTGTTTTTGCCAGTTCTTTAAGTTCTTAATTGTCTCTGAAGTGCGGCCTGCCACTTGTTTCAATGATAAACTGGTGACTAGGGCTGAACGATTAATCGATTTTAAATCGAAATCGCGATTCGAGATGATGCGATTATCAAATCGCAAAGCCTGCGATTTTTTTAAACTTTTTTTTTTTTACAACTCTTTTTTTTTTTTCTTGTGTGTCAGTCATCCACACCAATCAGAAGTGCTGTGCTCCACATGTACCAGCCATTGTTAATCAATCAGAAGTGGCCCATGATAGAAGGTGATAGACAGATTGATCCAATCACCTGCCAAGTGCTTTTGAAAGTGCCTGCCCTTTCCAAATGGCTTCCAGTGGAGCTTTCCGAGTCAGGTTAGTGATGCTCCATCACATGTTTCTATTACAGGGTGACTCTTTAACTGAAGCTTGACTTTAAAGCAACCCAACGGAAGTTTCATGTAAGTTTAGTTCTTTCACTCGTAGCTCGGGCTGCGGGGGTGCTAGAGACAGGAGTATGTTGATACGACCTTCCTAGCCGGAGTTATGACCGCATTTTACAATAAACTTCCATTGGGTCGCTTAAAAATAAATATTGCAATTCGAATCGCAATCGCAATATTTGTCAGAAACATCGCAATTAGATTTTTTCCCAAAATCGTGCAGCCCTACTGGTGACCTGTCCAGGGTGCACACTGCTTACTGCCTGCTCCCAAGATGGGATAGCATCCGAAACAGTGTGTATGATGGATGGATAGTCATTCTTTTAAAGTACGGGTCTCTTTTCTAATGATATTCTATTTAGTGTTTTAGGTCTAAAGACATCAACAACATCTAATCTTTCTCTAGAAATCATTGTTGTATGTTGTACGACCAGTATTATACTGTAACTAACTACTGAATTCAATCAAGACTACTCTTCAAAATAAACTGTTAATATGTAAGTAAGTGTTTCATATGAAGGTAGACTGTTTTATGGTTACTCGACACAGACTTTTTAAACACAAAGACTGTACTGTACAGTGTACATTACTATCACCACTCCCAAGCTTTGTTTAGAATGAGCTCACTCCTCTCTTCACAAGATGGTTGTTTTTGTTGGCCTGCTGAACTTAAAATACATCTTTTTAAACTTGATTTATTTTTGTTTTAAGCCTCGTGGGGTGAGACATGGTAATACAGACAGGTCAGCCACTGTAGCATAATATCAGAATCAGAATTCCTTTATTATATATTATTTATATAAACATTTTTAACAGTTTTGAGCTGCCATAAAAAGTGAATATGCTTTTAAAGAAACAACCATATTGCAGAGCTCCACAATACTATGCAGTTGTTGAATAGGGATAAATAGAAACAAGAGCAGTAGGACAAAACTCCAGACTCAACATTATGACTAGCTTACACAAATATCTCTCATGAGAAACACAACGCATACTGCTGTTATATCACTGTTGAAATACAAGGGCAGTTTAATGTTTGGGACAGCAGTTCATGTGTATCTGCCTTTACACTCTATACACACACACGTTTGATTACCAAGTTGTATGTTATGTTATAAAAAAGTGTCAAAGGGCTAGTGCTTTTGGAATAACAAACGAACTACTTCTCACAAACTATGTTAGTGATATTGTATAGCCTTTATATTAAACGGCTGTGCTCTGAGTGGCTCGTGCTGCTCAGCCCTGTGTTGACCATCTATGGTGTTGACACACCGTTAAAGGTGGGGTAGGTAAGTTTGAGAAACCGGCTCGAGATCGCTAGAATTTGAAAATACACAACCGGAGAAAATCTGCCACTTCCTTATAGAGCCCCTCCCTCCAACACACACAAACGCGCACATGACCAATGAGGGCACGAGATAAATGTGTGCCCCGATGGAAGGCTGACAGGCAGGTAGGCCAGCCGTAATACTGTAAAAAGTACAACCAATCCGTTTAGCCGGGCCGGCTAAACGGATTGGTTGTACTTTTTACAGTATTACGGCTTCTACAGATGACATTTTTTTATGGATTTTGTGTCAAAGCACTTAAGATATTCTTTGCTATCGGGATGTTAAGAGCATTCCATGGAATATAACAAAAAGTGTATCTCGAGCCGGTTTCTGACACTTACCTACCCCACCTTTAAGTGACAGTTTAGCTAGCTAACGGTTCCGCCCCTTCCGTCTGTTTACATCCCTACACTGAGTTTCCTGCGGGTTTAAACCTTCGTGTTGCTGCTGCTGTCAGGCTGTTTAGCACTTTACCTTGTGTTTGTTCTCTCCGTCCAACTGTATTGCTAGTTTTGCCATTTTCATAGCATTTTGAAGGGGCTTAGCACTACTGTCAGCTGTAGCCATGGTTAGCCCGGATCCTCTTCTTTTCCTCCTCTCAGTCTTCTTCTTCTGTTTCATGGCGGGCTACAAACCAACGTTTAAAGGTGCATGCCGCCCCCTAGTGTACCGGAGTGTGTAACTTCAAGACTGAAAGATAATTTCTCTCAATTAAAGAAAAAATTCAAATAAACTATGCTATATTCTAGAAATTGAACCTGTATTATTCCAATATGAAAATAAAGCCCTTTGACCTGAAGCAGTTTCTCCCCAATCTCTGACAATCCTTGCAGTGGCGTTTTTATATGTACAAAAGTGGTGGGGCACGAACAAAATAGAATAGTATAGCTTCTGGTGCTTTTTTAAACACGGGGGGGGGGGGGGGGGGGGAAACACAAGACACTCATCACCGAGGTCACAATATCAATCGATCCAGCAGAGCAATAGCCTATAGGCAAAACACAGAAGATCAACAGAAGTTATATAAAATGAACTTACCAAAGCTGGAGTAGATGGTCAACTTCATTCACTAGGCTTGTTTGAGACGCGTTGCGGCTCGCCTCGAAAGTAGATGAGAATAGCCGATCGCAGCCGGGGGAGGTCTCAAAAAGCTCGCTTGAAGTCGGACAGCTCGGAGTGGGCTTCGTCTTCTTCTTCTCTCGGTTTTTTTGGCTGATTGCAAACAACTTTAAGGTGCATAACGCCACCTCCGGAGTCGGCTTGACTCGGTTTGCATTTATAAAGAATGCACACATGTGTTTAATCGTAAATGTCAGATATGTACTAGTAAATACATTTGTTCCTGCTCAAGATTAGATTCAACTGTATTGTTATTGTACATATTACAGGTACTGAGACAACAGAAATGCAGTTTGGCTTCTAACCAGGTGCAACAAGCAGTGAAGTGGAAAGTAATGTACACAATAGACAGAATAAAATATAGAATGAATTGAATGATGAATAAACAGTGGGGTATGAATACACTAGATATCAGCCTGTGAGCAGTATGAACAGTGTGTATGAATATGCTAAGATATATAAAGTATGAAAACGGTAAGCAGTATAGTATAAAATATATAGATATTAATTTCATGATGATAAACATTGTGGAACAATGATGAAAAATGGGAATGGACGTGGCGACGTAAAACTGACACAAAACAACAACAAACTTTTGCCGAGCCAATTGGAGAGTTTCATCAGCACAGCACGGGGTAAAAACCACCAATGAGCGCTCAGCTCGAGATACCAGCGAGCCGTTTCCCATCAAGCATTTCGCTTCCGCAGCTCGTGGAGAGCAACTGCGCCAACTCGCCTCGCCTCGCTCTCAAGGCTGCGGGCGTCTTTGTCCCGCGAGATTTCAAAGTCTCATGTGGGCGAGAATCCAGAGCAAGTCGGACAAAATGACTAACCATCATGCAACGCATAGCAAGACGTTGATCGCAACTGCGCAGGTCTGCGCAGGTCTTGCTTGTCTCAAACAAGCCTATTTTCTTTCCGTGTTACTGATTTGAATAGAGAGGCGAAGTCACGCCCATCTACTTCCGGCCCATGGGACCCCGGAAGCGAAAAATGTACATTGAATTCAATGGAGAGAGAAAACGTATCTTTTGATCCCGTTTGAATTGTGCCACGAACTACACATATGATGTTTGTCAATCTTAAACAATAAGTTCCATGTCAAAAAAGTCACATTTTGTCGTAAAACTGTTGAAATATAAGACTATGAAAAATACGCGACTACAAAGACTACAAATCCCAAATCCCATTCTGGGTCGCGTAAGTGATGTCACAGGCGATAATGCTCCAAGTGGTTGCGACTCGTAATTAAAGCGAAGAAGAAGAAGAAGATCTCATAACTGATTTATTCCCTCCAATAAATAAGAGATTGCTAAAAATAAATGCACTTTTACAAGATGCCTGTGTGCTTTGTACCAGGTTGTAATCACATAAGTGATCATACCACTTCTATCGATTCCCGTCTGATGAAAGGACCAGGAGTCGCTGGGTCAAACATATCAGGTAATATCATAGGTAATATACATGTTGTGCATGGAACATATATAGTCAAGTTAGCTACCTAGCTAGTAGCGACGAGTAGCGAGCACGTTAGTTAGCATTACATTACTTAGCCTTGTCACTTTTAGTAGCCTTACCCAGGGTTGCCAACTCTCACGCATCTGGCGTGTGACACACGCTTTCACTCTCAATCTCACGCTCTCATGCTGCCCAAACTATTCTCACGCCAAAAACAAGAATACCGAAGACTAGAAACGGTTTTGAAAACTTTTGTCAGGTAGTGATCGTCTTCTCAATAGGACATCTTTGATAATGTCTTCTGGCCAATCAGAATCAAGATAACGGCATGGTGTTGTTGCAGGAAGTCCTGACGGAGAATACTTTTGCTGTAGTACATCTCTATACGTCGATACAACATTACGTGGTGATATAAATCAACATGTAATGAAATAAGACCCCACGGTTTGATGATTGATAGCAGGTGTGTGGGCTGTCTTTCATTTTGACACACAGAACAATGGGGGCTATCCACAATGTAAAGTAATTCACACAGCCTCTTCCGTTTTCTCTCTGTGAGGAGCAGCAGGTTCAGCTTTGAGAACAAAGTAACAAAAAACTAAAATGGCATTCATTTTTTTTAAATATGTCGTGTAGTAATATATTTATTTATTTTTCTTCTCAAGAGAGTACCAGAATGTGTATTTTATGTTAGTATTTCAAAAAATCACGTGGGGGAGAATCCCCCCAGACCCCCCTGCAGGGGTTGGGTTTTCAGCATGTCAACTCTTTCACCTGTGGGGAAATTGCAGGATTGGCTCCAGGTCGCCCTTTTTATTTACTACAAGACAAATGTGCCTTTTTATTTCATACAGTTCAATTTGGATTGAGACAGGGAAATAATCTAAACTTCACGCGTGGCGTTTCACTGTCAAGGGTTGTGTACCATAGATTACCCAACAAAAATACTCTCTCGCAACTGCCGACCCGTATTGCGCAAGCGCAGATCTAAGATCCAGTAGAAATGATAAAAAAAGTAAAAGTCTGCTGATTATTGTTCTACTAGGCCAAAATAGAGTGTGTTAATTAATATGTTTGGCAGTTTGGAGTAAGTCTGTAGATTTGTTTGTGTGTGTGTGTTTCATGTATAGGCCTCTCACGATAATTAATTTTGTTGGATACATTTTCCCGGAAATGATTGCGATAAACGATAATATTGTCGGCACCGTTGTATGACCATTTTAGACCCCTGACATAATGATAATATATAATAATAATTAAGTACATCATAATAAGTACATCATTTCAAACTGCTAGTCACATCCTCATGTAAATGGAAATGTATCGAGTACATTTTTATTTATATAAGTCAATTAATTGCTTATCAGACCAACACATCCTCACTCCCAGGTCGGCCTATGTTGACGTTATGTCAAGTCCCCTGCCGGCTTTTTCCAACGCAAGGGGGGGGGGCCTTAGCGTCCATTTTCAACGCAAGGGGGGGGGCCTTAGCGTCCATTTTCAGCTTTCCGGGATGTCCATGTGCTTCTATGGACGCTCATGGAAGCACGGCATTCGTTTGTGTCAACTGCCCTTAAAGGCAATGAAGACACTACACTACCCAGAATCCCCAGCTATTTGGACTACACCATGTGCTCTGTTTGACAAACCCCGTGATAGTCCTCAAGCTCTGTGATTGGAGAGTGTGCTCCGAGGGTTACCGAGCCTCGAACAGCACTTGAAATGGGATGGAACCACGGCAGACTGTTCAAAACTGGATTTGAACGGGTCCACCGCGTCGTCGTCCCCTCCCCCACCCCGTCCCCAGAACTACACATGCTGGCTATTCTGTTTCGCAACATTTTCTCTATGGCACGTCTCTACTGGGAGTTGTAGTTTTAAAAGACGTTTTCGTATTTCCCATAATAAGAAGTTGCCAGTATTAAACTGTGTACATCCCTGGAGGTTTAGGGGACAGGAAACACTCACATTTAAAACATATAATTAATAAATGGGTGAAAATGGCTGGTGCCCATAATGGGCAGTATTAATATATATACCCACACACCAGCTAAGGTCAGAAGAGCTTTATTTAACAGCTGGACTTATGTTTGTGACCCCTCCTGTTGTTAATTGATAACATTACATTACATTACATTACATTAATTGATAAGCCTGAAACATGCACTTGTCAAGGTTCAGAGGCACATTTTGCAAATATGGCAGTAGCCATCGATCAGCTTAAGATAAGATATACTTTATTGATCCCAAGTTGGAACATTTGCGTTACATCA